>NC_092817.1:53556126-53843626 GCF_023375885.2 Dermacentor andersoni | reverse complement strand
AAACAGAAAGAAAAAACAAATTTTTATATATATATCAGCGCAAATTTTCGCCATTACCCGGGAAGGAACCAATAACTAGAGCCCGTATTCACAGAAAGCTCTTGCGCTCGAATTGTTACAACCGAGCAACCGAGCCAATCCTGATGCTAGACATATTAGAGAAGGCGGCCAGCCAATGGCAAAAAAGTTATGAACGAAAAGCTTTGTGAATATTACCCTCGGGGTGGTTCGAATATAGATAAATTTGTGAATTGAATCAAATAAGAATAGTTGATAAAGCAACGTTCGAATAGCGATCTAATGCCGAATGTTTTCTTAACAAAGTATAAACGTTTGCTGGAGTCAAATTAACAAAAGAAAGAAAAGATTCATTTACCTTACGTGATACCTACATTGAACTGCATGTCACGTCAACTGAGAGGCTTGGAAACAACGCAAAGGTAAACGTATCTGGCGCACCAATGGTCCCGACAGTAATGAGCTCAAGACAACTTGTCTCTGTCTTTCTCGCCGTAGACCGCAACAACAGTTGGTTGTAATCCCTTGCAGTATTCGAACTTAAACAAATATTCGACAACCTCGAATAGCGAATTCTCGAATCGAATACGAATCGAACAACAAAGGCTGTTATATTCGTATTCCAAATTTCGAATATTCGCACACCCCTGCTAGTAATAGGCAATCCTGGCTCATGGGCATTTAAAAGCGACTCTTACTAATCGGCTGCCAAAGCCGCCTTCGCCATCGGAGTCCCCCGAATATTGTCGGTCACCCGACAAGTGCAGCTCCAGGAGTCCCATCAACGCGCTGGACGCGGCCAAACCAAGGGCGCCATAGTTGATCCCAGGAAGGCCGTCGGAGCCGAAGAATGGCGGCATCAGCAGCGCCTCCGGCACGGACAGCGTGTGTCCCTCCGAACTGAACGTCACCTCGGTGCTCATCGGTAACGCGTGCGACGGCGACGTCCTGTTCAGCTGGCAAGACCTGATCGTTGACGCCGCTGTGGCCCAAGCGAGAAGAGCGTTGGCGCTGGTTATGTTCTCAGAGTAGTCCTGCAGGCAATCTGGAGGTAAACGATCGGTCTCCTTTTAGCGTTCACATTTCCCAGCAGTGCGACGCAGGAGAAGCGCCTACGTTAAAGGTGCTGCGCCCACTCTGCTTCCCTCCGCCCTCCGAAAAGACAGGACATTCGTAAAAAAAAAAATGCTAAATTCGGATCGAATACGAATATTCGAAGAAAACACCTTCGAATATCGTATCAAATATCGAATAGTTTTTTTCTTAATTCTAAGCCAAGTAAAATATAAAGGTTACGTCGAGTCCATTTGATAAAGAGGAGATTTGTTTACATTATCTGATACATGTAATGCCGTTAACAGCTGAACGCCCGGTCTCCTGCGGAGCTTGTAAATAACGTATTCATTAGTGATCTTATCTACAGTGCACTATGACAATGACTGTGACGCGATAAAGAAAGAGAATACCATCAGATGCACGAAGAGTGTTGTGTTCGATGAAGTGCAATACGTACTACTCTACCACACATCGTTTTACGAGGACACGAACATGGTGAGGTTGGCCAAAGGATAACTTACCTTGCATCTATTGCGACTACAAATTTGCGGGCAGTCTAAAGTCGAGTAATCTTTACTGTACGAATGGAAATTATTGAACAGAAGTATGCTCCTTAAGTTCGGTCAAGAAACGGTTCTTCTTCGCAACAGTTGCTGCACTAGCAGCAGATACATTAGTCCCTACTCACATCAATCTTTCTCCCTGTAGACTCAAGAAAGAATCGTTATTTGTTATATACAAAAAGAAACGAGTATTCGAAAATTTTGAATAGTGAATTCTCGAAACAAATACGAATTGAATAGCCCGCGCTATTCGACTCGCATTCGAAATTTCAAATATTTGCACACGCTTATACCCGAGAAGGTAACCGTAAATGCTTCACGTTTCTCGCAGACACGGGGAGCAGCCTTTGCCGTTCTTCAGGGTGAAGCAGAAATAACTGTTGCAGCGCCTAGGGAAGGTGTGCTCAGCACTTACAAGTCATGCGCAATCATGCACACACAGCGCAGTGTCACAAAAGCAGTGCTGTCGTCGCACTGCAGCACGTTGCAGAGGTGTGCTAGCAGAGAAAAACGATGACGGAGTCGCTTTCGCGACGAAGGAACACCAATGCGCGCACACGGAGGTCGCAAACGAACAATGATGATTGGTTGGCGTATGAGAAACAAAAATGCACGCCTGCTACGAAGGGACGAGTGGGCGACAACTGTCGCCGACTGAGTATACTACCAGTCTCTGCAGACCTTTCTATAAACATTTCTGTAGACATGTCACTGACTATGCAACTTCACTTCGCTTGACGGCTGCCGGACCAAATCCGAGCCCATTCCGAATTTTTTTGCGAAGCATTCTTGACGAGTTCAACCCAGTTTACTGTAACGGGTATATGGCCGTTTTCGTGTGCCGATCCCTAAGATAGTACAGTCTAAATGTGTGGGCCGATTCTGAAGGTAACGCAGTCTAAAATGAGGGCCCCACTGGGCATGTGTGTCCCAGGGGCCATTGGGTGTGCGCCACTGGGTAGGTGTCGCTCTTCAATGAATCTCTTCGGCGCCGACTTGGGACACTGGGTCCCATAACAACAACATAAAACACCACGCGCTGCACTCCTCATCAGTTTGCAACACCTCGCAAAAGCATTAACCGTTCGCTGAAAAACAGTTAGACGATTCGTAGAAAACATTCTCTACCAAAACGTGAGTCTATTTCATTACGTAGATGCCAAATGGAGTTGAGTGTGCTCATCTATTTAACAGCGGAGCTCTGGTGTCAAGCAGAGGGGCAGGTTCCGGAGCTCACCGCCAGCGGGCGCGCCGAAGGTAGAAGCATATCTTCCCAGCGATCGATTTAGGCACCACTGGCCTCCCTGAAGCCCTTGAGGACCCGATCGGAAGATTGGTGGAAGAAAACTAGGGAAACAACAAACAACAGAGACGTACAAAAACTAAGTTCGCAATAGGGGGTCAGCAAATTTGGTTATGGAATTTCATAGTGGTTTTTTTTCCTTCTCTTTTTTCTTTTTTAACCTAGGTAGGATATTAGGCAGTATAATAGCAGGAGCTTGGTGGCGCAACCCATCGCCCCGTTCCAAAGGGGACGCTGATAACATCCATCCATCCATCCATCCATCCATCCATCCATCCATCCATCCATCCATCCATCCATCCATCCATCCGGAGACAACGGAGGTGTACAAAAACTAAGCCCACAGTAGAGATTCAGAACCTGGGATTATAAAATTAATCGTGTTTTTTTTTGTCTTTTTTTGCTTTTTTACCACAGGTAAGACATCAAGCAATATTATTAAGCAATATATATTAAGCAAGAGGTTGATGGCGCAACCCACCGCAACAGGGAAGCTCGTAACATTCACCCATACATCCATACATCCATCCATCCGTCCGTCCATCCATCCATCCATCCATCCATCCATCCATCCATCCATCCATCCATCCATCCATCCATCCATCCATCAATCAATCCATCCATCCATCCATCCATCCATCCATCTGGGGCCCCGCCGATATGAGAGGGGACCAATCAGAGGGCACACCGGGGGAGGGGAGAGGAGAGGGGTACAGGAGCAGGTGTTTCGCCGGCGCCAGCCCTTTCGCCCCATGCATTCCGCTCGGCGCGAGCGGCAGCGCCGACGTCGCGCAAATCCCGAGCTTCGAGAGCGAGAAGCGCAAGCAAAGGGCCAGCGGAGGAAAGCCGCTACCGCCGAGGATCGAGAACGGGAAGCGCAAGCCAAGAGGCAGTGGAGGCAAGCCAACCCGCACTTTCAAGAGAAGGCAACTGAAGCCAAGCGCCAGCAGAGGCAAGCTAACCCCCAACTTCGAAAGTATAGAAGGCCGAGCAGAGACATCGACGCAGAGATACTCCTCCCACGGAGGTTGTCAGTGGACGGTTCAAGAGAGAATTCGTCGACCGTGGGTGCGGCCACAGCTGCAAGGTGTGCGATAGACTGTGGTTTGATCACAACCTCGTGCATCTGAAGAGTGCTCAATCCGGAACAGAAGCTCGAATCTGGCAACATGATGACAACTAGCCAAAATAATTTCATGAAAATCACGCTAAACGCGAGTTCAAACTTGCGAAAATGACCACCAGCTTCGCTGTTTTGACAGCTTTCACTGCGCGGAACTTGCTTTACTTTTGTTTCATACGTTGACCTGTATTATTGTTATTACACTGTATACTATTAGCAGCTAAGCTTTCACAACTCACTATGGCATCAAATGAGTACTTTTTGTAGAAGACTTCAATGTTGAGCAGCACACCTATACTACTCGCCACAAATATAACGAAATGACTATCTTCTGAATTTGTTTTACTCGCACGAGAAATATTTAGTTTGTTATAAGTAACAATTTAACACCATGAAATCTAAAGCCGCCGACTTTTTTGTTTATTCTTTTCGTCTTCGGATCCCACCACTGTTGGCAATCGTTTCTCGAGGGAAAGGAAGCTCCGACCGAAATATACACGTTAATATTTTCAATGCCGCTGTTAGCAGGTGCGATGAAATTGACCTTTATTTTAAACAGATATTCCAAATAAGTTGCCGCACAGACCGGATATAGCGGGAAAATAACATCCATTGGCATGGCGTTAATCGACCATAAATATGCATGTGTGGTACCGGCTTGGAAAAAAGTAGCATAGTTAGCATCTAAACAAGCGAACATGTGCGTACACCATGCTGTGCCACCAAACTATCCTTTTTCTTTTACGTAATATAATAATTGGTAGGACAAGAGCAATCGCGTATTGTTTATCACATAATTTCCAGACAGCCACTGAGGTTGGTAGCTAATAGCACGCTCTTAACTGCGTGATTTGCTTCGGTAGTGGGAACCACATAAGTCAAGGACGTGGTTTTTCCGAGGGGAAAAAGAAAATTAGGCTACATGTTACACTCCTGTAACACGTGAAGGCGAAAGCCTGCTGGCACATTTGGTAATGCGCCGTCTCGCATCGTCGCGTTGCTGCTTTCGCAGTTCGACTTCTTCGGCTCGTTTTCGACGCTCAGCTGCGGCTTCGCGCACTCGTATAGCGGGGTAAGACTCAAGCCAACGCCGTTTCTCTTCGACTTTACGTTACACCCTCCCAGCAGGGAATGGAAACTTATGCTGTTCTGTGCGTTGAATCGTTGATTTCAATGAATATGTATGCACTGTTGGATTCACTTTGCTGAACACTTGTAGCCTCAGCCTTACAGGGGTATGAGGCATTGAGAAGGTCACGTGTTTATTTTTTTGTGCCATTCGACTAGATGCCGCGTTTCTGTACGTTTTATGCTTCATTTCAATGTATGCACTGTACGCTCCACTTTGATAAGTGCTTGTAGCCTCTGCATTACGAGAGGTATGAGCCGTTGCATTTTTTTGCTTGCTTGTGGGGGTATGAGCCATTGCTGATGATGATAGTTTTTGCACCATTGGACCGGACGATGCGTTTTTTTTTTTTTTGAGAGCCATCGGGGGTATGAGCCACTTAAGGCTTTCGCCTTAAAAAAAGAAGGTAGCGGCAGGTTCATATCGTATACAACACAGACATGTCTTTTTATCAGACATGTCTGTGTTGTATACGATAAGTGACATCCTTGCTTTGCGCATGCTATGTTAAAATTTAAGCATTTGTCGTCGACATTCCCCACGCTTAACGTTACGAAGTATTTGATTCTGCGTAATTATCTTTCATGAATCGGTCGCGAACGCCTGTGTCGTTATACATACAGTAAACGCACTGGTGAGTCATGCGTTAAAATTTGTTTTATTAGCAACTGCAGTCTCCTTTCCCGTCTCCAATATTGAAAGCTCAGTGGAAAAGAGTCAGCGACGTAGTACAGGAGTCAGCAACGTCATCGAAACAGCGCACCATCAGATAGAGCGCCTGACAGTGTCACTGCGCCGCAATCTGGGTACCCAAATCGTCAGATGCCGTAAAGATAATCGTGTAGCACGTTTCGCTAAAATCGACTCTTCTTTAACTTTCTTTCTGTTTGTTGAAGAAAAATTCAGTATAAATTTCCTTGGGAGACACAGCTAAAGGGTGCGGAAATACGTGGTTTTATGTGGTTTACCGATGTTCCTTGAATCGTAATCAGTTTTGTTGTTTTGTTAGTTGCCATGGCAACTAACACTAGTTTCAGCGCACTAAAGTTAGCAAGAGCTTGTGAAAAGAAACTGCTAATTTTATCACCGCGTCTTTTTTTTTTTTTTAGCAGCGAGGCTGTATATCACTAGGGTTCCGTGCATTTTTGTTCTCCGTGAACAAAAACTATCATCATCAATGGCTCGTACCCCCGTAATCATGTAACGACTCTAATCGCTCATAGCCCCGTAAGGTAGAGCCTATAAGCACTCAGCAGTAGGAAGTGAACAGTGCTTACATTCTTTGGAATCACGCGTACAGCATACAGAACAGCATGTTGACAACTGTCATTATTAATGGCTCATACCCCCGTAAGGCAGAGGCTACAAGCACTCAGCAAAATGCAGCGAACAGTGCATACATTCTTTGTTTTGTTTTGAAAACACATATGCATTTGACAGCGAAGGGGAAGCGAGGAGCAGGCTGCCAACTGCCACCGGAAGAGGCGCAACGCCTGCCTATATACTCTTCAGAAAGGAGGGGACAGAAACAGAAAATCACTCGTAGAACATACAGAACAGCATACGTTTCAATATAGGTCAAATTAAAAAAAAAAAAAGACATTTGAAGCACATTATTGATAAGGCGCTCGTGATAGCAATGCGAAGCACGTAGCGCTTCCCGCAACGTTTTCCGGTAAAGATCCCCTTCACATTTGACACGCTATGGCGTTCTGCAGCTGATCACGCCGTCACAGGAGCAATTCCTAGCCTGGGGGGCCGCACTTCAATGCCCGCAAAATGCAAAAAGGCTTGCGTACTTAGGTTTAGGTCCACATTACCAAACATTAGACATTAGATGGCCAAATAATCTGGAGGCTCTCGTTGCTCATTGTACAGTTTCGGGGATGTGAAACCCACTTTTTTGTATTAATAACATTGGTTTTAATCTTCGTTTACGCGACCTTAAGATATGAATCAATGCGCATCCGCTCGGCTTTCCATTCTGCCGATGATCGACCGAGTCGAAAGGCAAGCAGCTACAGCGATACACTTGACTATAATGACTGCGTCGGAGTTGAGTGCGCTTACCAAGCTCTTGCGAGAGATGGTAGTCTGTAACGCGCGCTTTCTTGGTCAGTGCCAGGCGAATACTGATCTTCTGGCTCACGCTCATCCAGCTGCTTGCGTCGACCAAGGAGAGAGTTGAGCGCAGGATGATGTTGATCATGGCTGAGGCCTCGCGCGTCGCGGCACCTCCGGCCGCCCCGACGCTATCCAGGAAGCGTCTGGATAGTGCGTAGCGCAGCAGTCGCTCCAGCGTGGTGTAGCAGTAGTAGTGCCGCAGCTCCATTGGCTCCAGGAGGGTCGGCTCGGCGATGGGAACGATGCGACGCAGCACCGACCACTGCACGTACCTGCGACCGGCCCAGGAATGCACGACAGAACGTTATAAAACCCTCAAGACAAACACTTCATCGATCTAGGCGTCTACTTTAGCCCACTAAGAAACGTTTTTCTTACGCCAAATGTGTGTGCCGAAACGCTTCACAAAGCACTTGTCTTATGTCCTATAGAGTTTACTTCGAAAACGTTGTCCGCTGTTGATACTTCCGTTGGCTTGCAATCGCACATAGGCAGGCAAGCAAGTCGTACCACACTGTGCGCTGAACTGGAGAGTCTGTGGAAATTTGTTTATGTTTGCCAATATAGCTTGACTATGCATAATCTTCTAATTAGATGAACTTGCGCGAAGGTATACACTGAAAGCCAATTGTTTGCTGTAGCGTGGACGCATGATACGAAGAACCCAAAACGGACGCAGAAAGTCAGGATTGAAGCGACATGTGTCTACGCGGCAAGGAGAAGCTAGCAGTGGTGCTACAGGGACTACTTGAAAAAACAATCAAGGATAGGTGCGATGCTACATCACTCGCACGACGTTTTGTCTCTCACCTCGCAGCTAATACATGCATAATAAGTCTTATGAAGCTCACGTTATTAGAGTCAAAGTATGTCCGCCTCGCCTAGGAACTCGCATGCAAAAATACCACGTTTGTTACGCTCAATACTTCTTTATAAAAAATCTGTATGGCTTAAGAAAAAAACACGCTTTATATAGGCAACGATGACAGCGACAGCAGTCGTCAAGGAAGAACAGACATTGCGAGCAAAAACATCGCTCCGCTTTAGATCACCATTTCTCACCTGTTCAGCTGCGTCGTGCTGAACTTTGAGAGAATCTCTTCGACCAGCTGGATAATGTGGATCGACGCGACCACTATGCAGTCCTCGACGTCGAACTGGATGTCCAGCGTCTCGCCGAGGTAGAGGAACATGTCGGCCACGGTCACATTGGCCGCGAAGAAGCCTCCTTTTCCGAGCTGGAACGCTCTTCTCACGGGCAACCAGGTGAAGCGGTGAAGCAGGCTCACCAGGAACGCGTCGACGCGGATGATGTCGCGGAGCACTGCTGCGGGAATTTCCTTCCCCTTCACTAGCTCGAACGCCCTCTTGATGAAGTGGGCGCTGCCCGTCAGGTCTTCGATGAAGGGCGCGTGCGTGTGGACGTCGACCTTCTCGAACACGAACGTCCAGTTGGCGCCGCTGCACTGGGCGACGGCGTCACTCCGGCCTCGTCCGACGTTGAAGATCGTCTCGAAGCCGTAGTGGACGTTCAGGTGCACAATGTGCTTCAGCGGGTGCTCGCCCGACTCGTCATCATCGTCCAGGGTGACGCCCTCGATGCGCATGAACTCCCTGAGCGCCTCCACGTTGCGCTTCGGCTGCATGCAGGTCCAGTACAGGTCGACCGCCTTCGCCTCCGAGGGGCTGGTAGCCACGGAGTGCGGGAGCTCGTCCAGGACGCGGCTCATGAGCGCGACGATGCGGTGCCGGTGTTCCGCCTTGACGGTGTACTCGTGCGGCAGCCGCAAGCTCCAGCGCTTGCAGACGAACTGGTAGAAGTCCGAACAGGGTTCCTGGTCGTAGGAGAGTGCGTCCTGGAAGATGCTGGAGAACTGTTCGCAGCTGGGCGACGTGCAGACGAGCGACGGCGCGGTCGCTTGCGTTGGCCGGCCGCTCACCTTTGCCGGCTTGGTCGCGCTGTCGTTCTCGGCCTTGAGCAGGGCTCCGGCCTTGTGCCGGTAAGAAACTTCGAGCACGTGCCACATGGCGTAGATGGCGATCGAAAGGACCATGCTGGCGACGAGTGAGACGATCATGCTTCGCCTGACGCCACCCTGTGTGTAGGCGAAGCTTGCTAAATGCGCGGCTACGTAGAGTAGTGAACGAAAAGATATGATATTTTGCTTTTGCATCCTGCTAGGCAAGCTGCTCAGATCATTGGAGCTGCGTTATGCCAAACCGCTAGCTTTTAGGGCAATGGTTTCTTGAACACGCACTACCATCGTACTTTGTTCACACCGCATATAGCCCAACCACCGGCCGTGTACGTAATCTGGGTATTCCAAGAATCCATGACAAGGAAACCGTAATAACCACCAATATTATAAATACGTACGCGCTGGTTAGATAAACGTTAATGATAGGCGGGCGTTTAGCTGAACAAAAGGTTTGGCGTGCTACTACAGGATTGATATACCGGGTGTTTCAGCGAACGCTTTCAAAAAATTTGAAGGTTTGCCTGTGACAGATAGCACAATTCTGATACATGAGCTGGTCTACTGAAAGAGGCGGACATCACTTGCACAAACAAATTAAATGCATAAGAATAATTTACAGAAATTCACTAATTAAGTTTTAACTAGTTATCTTATAGCACATGTTGCAATTTACAAATTCCAGCCGGGGTGTTGGCAAGGCGGATCCACCTGAAACGATTTCTCAAGATGACACCAGTTTGGCGATATTAATTTCCGAATATTTCAGAGAAATGTATTAGCGTCCCAGTTAATTTTATGCTTCAATGAATAAAACAACGTTTTGTTAAGAAACTAAGTAACGACAGTGCGCTTTCGCCGCAAGTTTGACGGCGAATATCTCGCAAATGGTGTCATCCACACAATCCTTTTCAAACAGACATGCCTTGCAGTCTCAGTAGCTAGAATTTCTAAAGTGCAATATGTACCACAACGTTACATTAGAACACAATTAGTTAGAACATAATTAGTGAATTTTCGGTAATTAGTCGATTATGCATTTCAAATTTTTTGTGCATGTCCGCTTCTTCGAGTAGACCAGCTCATGGACTATAATTGCGCTACCTGCCGCAGGCAACTTTCTTTTTTTTTAAGTGAAAGGGTTCGCTGGAACACCCTGTACAACAAGAGATCAAAGGACGAACGATAAAGAAAGAAAAAAAGCACAGTGATGACCATGAAATGAACAAGGTGGAAAGTGGAGCTTTATGCGTGACACCGTCAATTGCCAAAATGTTATGCATTTCTGTAGTGCAAACAAAGGGACAGAGATGGATAACATTTTGTTTATTGACGGTGCCGTAGAGGTCCACTTTCCACCTTGTTCATGTCATGGTGCTCATCCCTGTCCCTTTCTGAATTTTTGTGAAAGTGGATGCGCGTGCGTTTCTTTTCTTCTTCTACTTCTTTTCTCGAGCTCGAGCACGCACTTGACCGAGGACGGGAAGGGGAAGGGCTACGCCCCTGTAAGTCACTAACAGTTTATCTTGAAGTTCATTATCTTTTATCTTATCATTCTATCTCATTGGGATAATATAGAGAAGAAAAAAAAAAACACGCACACACAATTAAGCTTGGAGCACATTAGCAATTTCCCTGTCTGCTAAAGAGTTAGCATTTCTAAGTTTATGTGATACACGTGTGGAATAAGGTTAGGCGCTCTGGTTGCTAATCTGCAAATGCGATGTTTCTTGGCATGCATGTGCAGTGAACCATTTGTCTGGTACTAAAACGGTCAGGAGCTTTTGAATAAGCTGTCGTGAATTAGCGACAAAGTTTATGTGATGTCACTTTTGCGCGCGTCCACAGCCCGCTACGTCTACTGCGTAATCGATCATCAACAAACCCAAATCTCCACCTCAGTAAATCAGTGTTCTTTTTTTTCCCTTAGACAGTACAGATTTTGGTCAACAAAGCTAAGACCATGAGACTACATCTGTCGTCTTTAGCACGCGAGCTCTACGATGAGGAGGAGATACTTTGTGTCTGCTTAAGTTACTCCAAAAAGACTAATTACATAAAATGTGTTAAAATTAACTTTTTGGTTACTAGCTTGAGGTCAGTTGCTTACATGAAAAACTTGTAGGGCGTGACAATTTGTGGTATAACTATTTTTTAGGAATCCAAGAAATCGCTCGCAATTTGATATATTCATCATGGAAATTGAAGGACAAATGCAGGCAGTTTCGAGACTGAGCGCGTCTCGATGTGCGTCAAACGGCAACGTGCGGGGCGAAGTTTGAATCATGGCATGGCCGCGGCTAATCCTGACCCGACACACAACCAAGACACAGCGGCACATGCTTGCCAGACAAAGAGTGCCGTATCAGTGTAGGGATGGTCGATTAATTTTTACAGCGAATCTGTATACCTTACCGTCCAAAGAAATTTTCGTGACGTTGGGGCAAGCAAAAAAAATCTCCCCATACGTGGGCCGATCCTGGAGACAGTGCAATGCCAAGCCGACCCACGGGGGAGGTGAAGCAGGCGTTAAGCACTCCCCATACGTGGGCCGATCCCGGAGATCATGCAATGACGGTCCGACCCGCGGCAGAGGTGAAGCAGGCGTTAAGCACTCCCCATACGTGGGCCGATCCCGGAGATAGTGAAATGCCTGCCCGTTCCGCGGTGGACGGTGAAGCAGGAGTTAAGCCGTGGGCCGATCCCGGAGATAGTCTACTGCCGGGCGGACTCGTGGCGGAGGTGAAGCAGGCTAAAGCACTCCCTCTACGTGGGCCCCGGAAGATGGTGCAATGCCGAGCCGACCCGCGGCGGAGGTTTAAATTAAAATTAAATTATGGGGATTTACGTGCCAAAACCACTTTCTGATTATGAGGCATGCCGTAGTGGAGGACTCCAAAAATTTCGACCACCTGGGGTTCTTTAACGTGCACCTAAATCTAAGTACGCGGGTATTTTCGCATTTCGCGCCCATCGAGATGCGGCCGCCGTGGCCGGGATTCGATCCCGCGACCTTGTGCTCAGCAGCCTAACACCATAGCCACTGAGCAACCACGGCGGGTCGCGGCAAAGGTGAAGCAGGCGTTAAGCACTCCCCGTATGTGGACCGATCCCGGAGGTAGTGCAATGATTGCCCGACCCGTGGCGGAGGTGCAGCAGGCGTTTAGCACTCCCCATCGTGGGCCCCCGAAAATGGTGTATTGCCGAGCCGACCCGCGGCGGAGGTGAAGCAGGCGTTAAGAACTCCCCACACGTGGGTCGATGCCGAAGATAGTGCAATGCCAGGCCGACCCGCGGCGGAGGTGCAGTTCGCCATCAAGGGGCCCACATACACAGCTTCGCTGGTAATCCTTCACAGAGTGGAAGGGCACTGAACTTTTTTTGTTCTATTAAGGGTCAATCATTCATCCTTTTAGCCTATAATCGAATAATGGCTTTCGATTCAGAGTTTTTCATCGATTAGTTGATTAATCGAAGTTTTTGATAGGCACTTTGAAAAGTTTTGAACACAGTTATCTACTTTTGTAGCAGCCTGTTCTGAAGTTTGATCGGTGTTACCAAGTTAGAAATACAAGTATATAAAGTTTGATGAAGAATAATACAGACTAAATAGAGTTTGCACTACTGGCATTTGAAAAGATAAACAATGTATGTTACAAAATGGCACTTTGAGCAGAATTAAACAAGAGACATGACACTAGTGAAGCCCCGTACACTACAGTTAAACAAGAAATAAGAAAAACGGCAAAAGTTAAAGGCGAAGTCCAACTAAATTATGCAAGAAATTGCAAAATGCGCAGACGAAAAGAAAATTGTTGGTTTAGGATTTTAAGCCACCTGCTCTTTTCTACAGAGCAAAGGAATGTCTATTGGCAGCGACGTTTGGGTGAAACGGGCACCTGTGAATGGCCAGATAACGAGCACGAGAGAAGTGACGCTCGGAAGCTACAGATTTGCTGGAATCGACGTGAACTCCATCGCTATATGTCAAATACATGCTCCAAACCGGCGCGAATGCTATGCCACGTATTTAGTGGACTGGGATTGACACGACGATCTGCGACTGGGTTGCTATAGTATGCTTTGGATTGCGAGGGCATTTCAAGACTCCGGCTTTGGGCGGCGTGGTGGCGTGTGGGGGAAGAGAGGGGAAGAGGCGCTCGGCTCGGCATCACTCGGGACTAGCAATAACAGTCGGCAGTCGCTGTACCACAGGCCCACAGTCACTGCCAGTGCTCCGCATTTGTAGTACGATTTCAAACTTTCCGCGCCACCTATGTCTAACTCTCGAAAATGATTAATCGAACATGTCTAATCGATTAACTCGATCAAATGAACGGTGGACATCGATGAAGATTAATTGAATTGCGGGATACGTTTAATTGATTAATCGTTCATCGGTATTACCAACCCTATTGGCGGCAAGGACTTACGGAGTCGCCATCAGTCGGAAGCCTCTCGCTTGCGTAGTATGAGGGATAACGCGGCGCGCGCTCCTCGTAGGTTTGGCTGTCGGCGCTCAATGAAAACACCACGCAGGAGCCCTCCTGGACATTTCTGTAAGTACTCTCGAAATGACAGAAGTATTTTACCGCCAAAATAATGATGTTGGGCCAACGGAAAGCACAAAACGATTTGCGGACGCTATCTCTTTGCCGAATACGTACTGTGTGTGCACTCTGTGCGCGGTCGCCGCGATGGAGTCGTCCGAACCGGTTTATTGCGTGAACGGTAGTCAAACACCGAGTGAACTATGTGAAATGTGTTATTATAGTGGGCTATCTGCATAACGAACTGGAGCACAGAAACTGATGCAGCTTCAATGCAGCGATCGCACGGGTTCGCAGAGACCGACTGCGCATGCATGTGTGCGCACAATGTTTCGCTTTCGCTGCGAGCGCGTTTTTGCACCGTGCCGTGAACTTAGGCCGCAGCATATAAACAGTTGACACTACACAAGTCACCACTGTTGCGCGGAAGCTATCAGATCTGTTTAAAAATGATTTCATTATAACTACGGACTTCGACTCCTACGGCGACCTGCAATGTGCGGTCGAGGTAATTCAATCTCTTTTTTTTTTTTTCTTCTAGATTCTTTGACGTTTAAATATCATTATTTCTCAAGTTGCACCACACTGTATGTTTATCGGTATTCTCAGTGAGCAATTTCCTGCTGCTTCTTTTTCTTAATCCAGTAAATTCATAGTTTGGTGCTGACACAAACATGAGCATATGCCATGATTGTTTTAATGATCATCTTGCCGTTCCCTATCCCTTGCAATAAACTTACTAGTAGCTAACATCAAGAAGTTCATCTTTTCTGCGCTCCCGGCGCACTCAGTTTCAATATTGCCGGGATTTACAGTTGATATTTGATGATAAATGTCTCGAATTAGATGCGACTCTCAAGTTAAAAAAATAAAAAGTGGGTATGCCATAAATTGTGCCACCCTACAAATCTTCCATATAAACAACTGCCCTCAAGTTCCAAGAAAAAAATGTTAATTAAAAATGTTGTTAACCATGCAGTCTTTTCGGAGTAACTTAAGCAGCGGCAAAGTATTTCCGCCTCGCCGTAGAGTTCGTGTGCGGAGACGGCAGGTCTCTGACGGTCATAGCTCTTTCATAAAAAATCTGTATCGCCTAAAAAAAAGCATCATTTTACTGGAGTCTGCCTCGCGTGCCTGTCACGGTGCACTAGTAGTAATTATTAATGATAATATTGATACTAGAAATTGTTTAGCAGACAGTCTACTAAACGGAAAACTTTTATCCACGATTACGCCCTAATGCGAAATTTCAGCTCAACTCTATACTTGTTTTCACTTCGAGATACATTGGCTGGCGCGGACAGTCTGTCTCGTGCGGCACGTTGCAACGGAGCGAAGTTTGGCGCGACTGCCTCGCTTATCGGGCGATCACTAGAGGCAGCGCGTGGGTGACGCGCGGGCGCGATTGGCAGCAGCCGCCGCACACAGACCTCCGCTCGTGCAGCGCTTTTTCAGACAGACGACGCGCGCTACTCTGGCGCCATCTCGGAGCCATCGTCGTCGCAAAGCCCGTCTTGCGCAGCGCTACGCTTTTTTTCTGACGCTTTCGCCTTGCCCTCCTCCTCCACTTTCCTCCTCCTGCTCTCTTCGCTATCGCCGTTTTTCATCTCCTGCTGCGCTCCGTGTTTTCATCGTTCGCTGTGCTCGTTCGCTCGGTTACGAGGGACAACGCTGACACTCGCCGCAGGAACGGGGGCCTAAGAGCTGCGCTTAAAAAAAAAAAGAAACAAGAATTTAAAGCTGCCAAAAGAAGAGGTAAAGAAAAGAAACAGTTTTTACTAGGTGAATGAAATGAAACTTAAAAGAAGTGCTAATCTCAAGTTAGCGCAGCAATGTTTTTTGTCACGAACAGCATAGCACATGGCCAGGCAAAACACCCACGTGGCTACACAGGTCCAGAGTCAAGGACCCGAGAAAAAGGATAATCGAGACAGTGAGAGAGGGCGCGTCGTACCTCTTCGTTGTCATCAGGTTGACACGGATGGTGTTCCTCGCCAGCCACTCCCCCGATCCCAGTCTGGCTGAGGCGCCTAAGAGAGTCATTCGAGGGCGGTGCCGGCAGACGGGCGCTCTGGAACTCCGCCGGTTTCGACAACGTGTCTCCGCCGATCCACGCGTTCATGGCTCGTCGCGTTGCTCTTCTTCTTCCTTCTTCTTCGTGGTCTCGTTCCCAATCCTTACTTAAACAGGCTTCTGGCCCAAGAGCAGGTGCTAAGAGAAAAAAATATGAGAAGAAATATAAAGCATGATTTCCGTAAAGAATTATGGCTGAAAATTTAAATCAATAATGTTACAGTACTAAATTAAAGGCATGCACTGCTGGCAGCGAGGCACTGATACCAGAATAATTTCTAGAAACACATGAATCTGAAATGAATGAGTAAACGAATGAATAACATATCTTTATTGACAATGCTGGCACTTTAGCCTATGCTGGGGTCAGGAAAATTAAGGTATAGAAATAGGTGGAAAGGGAAGGGTAACTGGCTTAGCACATTTCAATGGTCAGTCAATGGCCAGCGCATACTTTACAGCGTAATGTGAGAAACAAAGCCCATATATGCTAGCGTTTTCACACGCTGAAGCGAATCTGCAGTTTTGGATAGTTCAGCAAACAAATGACTAATTTATTGATTGCTGCAGAAATTAGGTTCGAACTACAAAAATAGATTTTTTTTTTTTTTGTACTGATGTAGCCCCCATGACCGGTGCAATAAAGGTGCCAAGTTGTTCGGGAATGGTGTTCGGACTTTCTGTGGTTAAATTGTAATAGTACGCTTTCGCATTAGTAGCTCAGATACACGCGTTAGCTGCATCGAAAGTGATGTTGAAAACATCGATTCGTTGCACCTCACCAACGAGGAACAGGGCCGGCGGTGGAAACCTACACCTATAAGCCTGTGAAGCTTACTAGCTCATCTTACACTTGCAGTTACAGAGCTTATTGCTGTATAGTTCATCGGCTGTGAAGAGATATATTTTTCTAGATACACTCTTCTCTTCAGCCTGAGACATTTTCTGCGCACGAAAGTAAGGCTCCGCATCACCGCAGGACATGGGTTTGATCCCAAATGGCAGTGATGGGTGAAGTTTTGTCTTTGTTTGCTATATGATGACAATTTGTGGCCCCATTTGGTAGTTGTCCTTGTCTGGACGCCACGCAGTGAATCCTATCGTTGTGGCACTTTCTCTCACGTTCTGGGAACGTACGTGAGCAACGCGACTATGGTTGCGCGTTGCATACAGTTTCATGCAAGAAATCTAGCTCTATGAAGCGTTATGCAATTATTGGTACGATATACCCAAGCAGGTTACAAAAAGAAATTCTGGAGTGGCAGCCCTCGCAGATTCTTACCAGCAGAGGTGAAGCCAGCGTTTGCCCCTACTTCACCCTTGAAAGCGTGCTGAACTACATGGAGAACAGTCGCAGTTCAACTACTGTTGATCTGTTATATAGTTTAGACTAATTGGAAAATAATGGATTTTTGTTTCGGTGTAATATATATTCATGGGCTGAATAGTGGCTCCCTGATCTCCCATACTTTCAAGCTTAATCCTAAAACCAGTGACACAGACAGGCACATCGAGAAGCATCTGTACGTCAAAACTGGCCTTGTGAAAGTAATTGGAAGTGACTAAAAAAAAAAAAAAAAACGCTTCTTGTTCTCAGCCAAATGGCAACGTTATACGATTCCCCTCGTAAGATGGAGGTCGCCGGCTTCACCTTTAGGACATCGTCTCGACCACGGCCTACTGTTCTCCACTCGAGAAGTTTTTTTAAACATCCTTGGATATACTGATCAAAGGCCTTAGGCGTAGCGCTCCCCACAGAGTTTCATACAATAATTGTATAAAACTCTACGGCGCTCCCGACACAGGACAAAAGAAAGCGACACACACGCGCGCGCGCACACGCGCGTATACAAAAATCACGTCCTGAGGAGGTCGTGATTTTCGGTGAAGCCGGCCACTTCCATGTTACCAGGGAAATCGATTAACGCTGGCATTTGGCGGACAATAGGAAGCGTTTTCTTCTCACTTCCAATTACTTTCACAAAGCCAATTTTGCCGTACAGATGCTTCTCAACATGTCTGTCTGTGACGCAGGTTTTAGGATGAAGCTTGAAAGTCTTGGCAGCTCGTATATGGGAGATCGGGATGTCGCTACTCAGCCTATGGCAACATTTTAGCTCAAAACAACATTCCATTATTTTCCAATTAGTTTAAAATTTATAGTAACAGATCAAGAGCAGTTGAATCGTTGAAGTGTGGCTGTTCTCCGTATAGCTCAGCACGCTTTCAATAGTGAAGTAGGGGCAAGTGCTTCACCTCTGCTGGTAAGAACCTACGAGGGCTGCCACTCCAGAATTTCTTTTTATAACCTCCTTAGTCATGGGCCACGCGATGGCCCCGCGGGTCGAGTCGCTACAAGCTATGTGCGTGTATATGATCGAGCGCGCAAATGCTGTTCATTTCTGTACACTTCCTTCTAAGCAAATGCGGCAAATGTTGTTCGCGTGCAAAAGCTCATACCGAAACCAGAAGCAGAAAACAATTGTAACACGTTATATGCTATGACTAATATGCACTGTCACAATAATAGTATTTTTGTCACTTTAAAGTATGTTAAGTAGAAACATTACTTGATTTTTAAATCAGCTAACAACATAGAGTTTCTAAATAAATATAAAACTCTATGGCTAACGACCATCATCACCAACGTAGAAAATTAAAAATGGACGCGCCCAGTTTCTCAGTACGTGAAACCTGTGGTGCAGCTGTGAAAATAGAATGATTTAAAATCTTAATTTCGTAATAATTTGTGCCTCGCTTACGAGCCGTAGTGCAGCCTTTGCCTGCAATACTGTTGTTCTCGAGTTGGGCAACGTACTGTTGGGGAGCTGCTTAACTGAAGGGTAGAAGCCAATCATCGGCAGTGGTATTAGCCCGCAGCCACTGCAGTATGCCTCGGAACTCCGTAAGGTGGGCGTTTAACGTTCGTGCATGGCAACCGACTCGAGAACAGTGGCTGTACGCCTTGCGGTGTGTTCAACCCGAAGAAAAAGAGCGCATCCAAAAGTTTGTGTTCACTAAGGATGCCAAAGCATCAATGGTTAGTGAAGCATCGTGACGTGTTGTTTGGCTGCTAAACTGACGTGTTGACTGTCTTTACGAATATATTTGTTGATGCACACCTCTCCCTTTTTGTTCTTCATTGCTCCTCAAATGTTTCTAATAAAGATGCTGGCAGAACCCATCTAACGGTAAATGTTGACGTTAACGCGATTAGCGTAGCAATGTATCGATTGCCACCGCACACACACGAAGTGGCAATTTCACTGCCAACCACAATGCCAAATAATACCACGACACAGTATGTCTTGTGATCGCTGCACCCTAGTTAAAGCTCAGTAGTATACCTGTATCATGGCTACACATCCCTTGTGTCACGTTGGCACACCATCTCTGGGGGACTGGCCAAGAATGGGCACATACCGGTGTCACATAGGTAGCGCCGAATTCGTCTATTTGGGCACATACCCAATGACCCAAGTTGTCTACTAGGCCAGACAGTAGCCAGCAGAAAATTATACCTAGTGGCCTAAGCTATAGTAGACAACTTGGGTCACTGGGTATGTTAAAGAGGCTAGATACAGACAGACACATAGACATTCCCCCCAAGAATGCCAATTGTATTAACAAATATGACAGCCAGCTTGGTAGGTTATCATTGCTGCCCACACTAAGGTGCACCAATGCTTTGCACTGCTGGTAAGCCAACTGCACCTTTTTTCTCTCTGCTCACGTTTGCATGATTGTTTTCTCAAATGTCTGTGGCACATGGTCACGTATAAGAGTGGCTATGAGCAGGGTGCTTAAGAGAAACAGACATTACCCATTTTAAAAAGTTATGGTTGCTATGTTTTCTTTTTGTATCTAATAGATCGGCAGACTTCTGCTCAGAAAATGCATCAGTGAACTTCGTGGCGTGCCCTACCACGACATCCACTTCGGTCGAAATGAGCATAACAGGCCCGTCTTAAAACATCCGGAACTTACAGTTCACTCTTTTGACTTCAATGTCTCACATCAAGGGGATTTTGCAGTGTTGGCAGCCGACGACTACCCCAATGTCGGCGTTGACGTCATGAAAACAGAGTATTCCGGTGAACAGCACTGAATGTGTTTGCATAAACATTTTGCTTCCATTGATGAAAGCATTTGATGACCAAACACTTTTCAGTGCAGGCGGCAAAACGATACACGAGTTCTTCGCAGTCATGGAGAGGCAGTTCACTCCAAAAGAATGGAGCTTCATTGAGCAGCCAGGCACCGAGAGTGACTTGCTTAGACGTTTTTGTCGACTTTGGGCAAGTACATTTTTTTTTTCCAACTACGAAACACACTTGGCAGAATGTCCTTGAGCTTTTTTTTACAGTGCTTGAAGGAGAGCTTTGTCAAGGCTACAGGCGCTGGACTGACTATTGATCTGCAGCGGTTGAATTTCAATTGCCCAACAAAAGACCTCAAGCAGGGCATAATGACAAGTGACACGAAGCTGTATTTTGACAACCAGCTGCTTAACGACTGGATATTTCAAGAGACAATGCTTGATCATGACCACTGCGTCTGTACAGCCCTCAACGTAAGTTCTGCCCTGCACCCCACTGTATTTTGTCTTGGTATCTCGGGAATTGCAAGTGATATAGTGAAACCATAAATAAAAATGAACTGTCCTCCTGTTCATACATAGCTGGCAGCTACGAAGGCTAGGGAGCTGTCTCACTGCTCGCATTACTGACTGAAAAGTAATGAGTCACACATTGAAATGTACATTGGGGGGAGGTATTCCGTGAGTGTCCGCCTAATGAACATGTTCATGTTGTCTGCTGCTGAAATTTTGATTGGCTGTGGGCACCTGCCCAGCCAATCAGCACTTCCGCAGCCTACTAAATGGACATATTTCTGAGATTGAAGCCATTACAGATCTGAACGTATTTACCACCGAATGAGCAGAGTGACGCGGTTCTCAGACTAGTGGCCACTGCTCGCGCTCATGACCACAAAATTGTACATTGCATGCTGGAAGCACAAAGATGCAAATACATATGACATAACGCTACAAGTTGCAATATATGCAGTAGTTATTCCATAGAAAAATCCAGAGTATATGCATGATATAGATCAGCTTATTGCCATATATAGAATTCTGCATGTACTGCATTTTCTCAGCTTAACACTCACCTTCTTGCATGCTTTCTAGCAAGGCACAATGATGTGGTGCTTGCATGTCATGCAATTTACTTTTGCATGAGTGCATAAAGATGGCTGCTGTCTTTTGTGCAGACTGTAGTGCACTAATTATAACAAGAACAAAGTAAAATGTCAATCTGTAGGCTAACCAGTACATGAGAGAATTATTCTGTCAGCCAGCTTTGGAGATTGACTTAAAGAAAAGAATTGAGGACAAAATTACATAATATACAGAAGGCTAATCTAATGCTCAGCAGCCTGGGAAAAACATAATAGTTTGTGCTTATACTACTGCAGAAGTACATAGTGAAAGATTATATTTATCTACATGCACTAGCTGTGCCCAGCCCCGGCAGCAAGAAAAGGCTACAAGAACAGGCCAAGGATGCACTTGGTAGGCACTCTGAACTCATGAACAGCAGCTTACCTTGGATAGCAAAATGTTGGGTACAGTGCACTCTCAACTCTTTTCAAGGTGTAGAAAACTCAAGAACTTACCAAAACTTTTGCTTGGCAGGAGTGTACTGTATATATGGGAAATTATACAATGGTCCCCCAACTGTCTGGCTTAACATTCAGTTTGCTTTAATACTGTATTTTAACAGTACACACCTATGTGGCTGATTGCTAAAAGCTGACCAAACATCCTGGAAGGAAGCCATGAACTGTGCAAGGAGCCGTGAATGAAAAAAGAAAGATGGGAACATTATGAAGCAAGAGTTGTTGATATTCTAATTCAGAATAAGAGAAAGAAGTCCAGTTGGGCAGGCCATGCATAAAACAAAGTAACTGGTGGCACATTTGTGTTCACAGACTGGACCAATAGTTGTATGTCATCTGTGGACCATGTGATCAAGCAATACCTATTCCTACTGTGCTTGTCTCGTCCTAGCGGAGAAATTCATAATGTTGCTGTAACTTAAAGCCCCCAATTTTGGATCGCAAGAAAAATATCTCGGGAACTTTGAGTTTGGTTTGAGAGCAAGACCCACTCACCTGTACTGTCCGACATCCTTTTGTCATGTGAATGCTCACACCCTAGTCATCGCACAATCTATGGTCTGCCATGTAAACCTAACTTTGAAGTAACGGAATTGATGTTTATAGATAGGAGCAGCAATTTGGGACAGCAGAATAAGATGGACTGGTGAGGTTATGAAGTTTGCTGGCATAGGGCACGGCTGGTGGTGGTAGGTTTGTTGACAGAGGCCTTTGTGTTGCAGTGATAATAATGACACGATCGTGCTTGCAGTTTGGAAACGAGACCACTTCACCAGATTGCAAGCACTTCACCGTGCTGACCTTCGATGAACTTACCAGTGGAAGTCATCCTTTGGGTTCTTCAAATGACTTTGACTGGACCCAGTTCGTAGAAAAGTCAGAATTTCCAAGCTGAACCAAAAGAATATTACACTATTAAATATCCTGCGCACAGTTTATTCTTCATGTAAATAAAAGCATTTTCAGAAATTTACAGTCACCTTGACGCGTCAGACAGCCGCAGTGCTAGTCGAGTAGGCGTCATTTAGTAAAAAAAGATGTGTAAACACCTTTCTGTCCAGTTTGCACGTTTTGTTCACCAGGTACTTAGAAAAGTGCAAACATTCTCTGACAGAAACACAATATCATCACTCGGAATGTCGTCACACACTGAAAGCTGCACAGCAGTGCACCCAAATATTTCTTTGATCAGCAAGGATTTCCAGTAGATTTTCTGTGCGCTCTTCACATTGGAAATACACGAGCAGATCTCAATATGATGACACTGCTTGAATGTTTCATTTCTTTTTCTGCAGCGCATTCAAGCGTGACGCTATACAAACTATATGCCTGGCACACAAAACATGATCGCATGCAAAACAAGCAAATGCTCTACCATATTCAATGGACAAGCAAATCACTTGTAAAGAATAACAACCTCTGGCCATGGGAGGCAGAAGCCAAAAGATAACGCTACAGCATCATTAGTTCTCTCTTGTTCTTTAAGGTGTCCCAGTGACTAGGCTAGCACATCTCTCTCTATGGGCATTTGCGGCGAAAAATAAAAAAATAAGCAACCCCCACAGAGAGGAAGAGTACCCGCAGAAAGCATCAAGTACATTGATACAGATGGCCAGCGATGAACATGCCATCCTATTTTACGTGAAAGGTGTGACCTTGCAGTCCTTTGAACACAACAGTTATTTCCTTGGCAACTTGCATATGTTGTACACAGTACCCTAACAGTTTCATAAACACATGATAGCACGTATTTACACAACCTAGGCATGGCAAGCACGGCCACTATGGTAACGTAACTACACGTGCGGTACGCCATGATGGACGCACACATTCGTGGCAACGCCTACCAACTGATGCATACACACAGATGCCAACCACCCAAAGGTGTGATCTGTTCGACCTACATTGCTACGGTCTGTAGTTCACGCGCGCACAAATTTTCCAGTACGAGTACCCTCGCACAGCCCTGCAATGATGATACTTGTACAAAGGCTCTGTTGAAGTCACAGGAGGGACGAGTTTCCAATGTGCATAACATTTTCGGAAGAAACATCAGAGTGTCCCAGTCTTGTGACCCACAGGCGAGGCAATTTAGCCGCCTTATAGGCGTTTCTTTCTTCTCCTGGAGAGAACTTGGTATCCGACACCATTTAAGACAGGCTTTCCACAAAGGCGGCGGGAAAGATTCCCTCACTAGAAGTTGATCCCAGCAGCCGCCCTTGCCACCAGTCGTTGTTGACCTTGCAGGTCACCTGGACTTTGTCTCCGGGGCGCAAGGTGAGTTCATCCGCGTGCTGGGCTTCAAATGCAAATGCAGCTCGGTAGATGTCCACACCCTGTTTACAGAAAACACAGGACATGCTGCTTCATAACACAGTCATCAGGCAGAAGCAATAAGAAATAGGTAGAATACTGAATAACCTGATGAGCACACTGAGCAACTGCAGTAAGTTGAAAAAGTTCCACTCTTGGAGGGATTTTGTTGTTGATGGTGACATGCAGTCGGGAGATGGCATTTCTTGTACACTAGTGACTTGCTAGTGCACGCTGCTTGGGTATGGATGGTGTATGTTTTGTAAAACAAGGAACTTGGCAACAACATTTCTAAAGTGACTAGCTTTATCTGGCTCTTTCGCCGTTTTTGTGGTTGGCGGCGGTCGATGGTCGGACTTTAAAAAAAAAAAATTATGGGGTTTTACATGCTAAAACCACGATCTGATTATGAAGCATGCCATAGTGGGGGACGCCGGAAATTTGGACCACCTGGGGTTCTTTAACATGCACCTATATCTAAGTACACGGGTGTTTTCGCATTTCACTCCCATCGAAATGCGGCTGGTAAAATGTGGCCGCCGTGGCCGGGGTTCAACCCTGCGACCCCGTGCGTAGCAGCCCAACACCACAGCCACCAAACAATCATGGCGAGTGATGGTTGGACTTTCGATACAAAGGTGCTGAGGGAAAGGGCGTGCGCTCGCATGCAACTGAGTTGTGGAGAAGGGCAAGGCTGTCATGTGAGACCTCTAGTGCAACAGAGCTGAAAGAATGGGCAAGAGGGAGGGGATGGACGGGGGAGGGGACTGTTGCTTGTTCGCTGGGGCTATTCGCTTATGTTGACAATCATCGTCGACAGTTCCTGCACATTTTATTTAGTTATTAACACTCTGACAAAAATGAACCACAATGATGTGCACAGGCATCTCTTGGTTGATAGCGCTCCATATGCATGAATGGTTTCATATGGCCATCTGCCAGGAGAGTACTCTAGTGCTGCTATGTGCATTACTTGCTTGGAGTGCTTGCGACATGTATGCAGGTTGCAGTACAAGTTCATAATATATTTACTTTGCGTTTTCCTCAGGTAAATTACTTTAGCACTGACACTAAATTATGATGAATTTTTTTCAGCTTACCTGAAGCTGCTATGTATGAGCAGGAAATTGACCACTATTTTTAGTGCCCCTTTCATTAGTACAGTTTCACAACTCTGAAAAATTTCTTACCCTCATGCAAAAATTTTCCTTTAATGCTCAGGCTTTCACTGAAAATTCTCCATATGAAACTAACTTGACAACAACCCATATACTGTATTTTCACGATTCTAACATGTACATGATTGTAAGGCACAGGTAAGTTACGTGCAGAAATTAAGAAAATGTAATTTGATCCAAATTCTACCTTGCAGATATAAAAAAAATTAAGTTTGACACCACGTACCTGACACGACAAGTTTTATTTGATGCACACAACCGTCCCACCATTGACACAACTAGCATTACAAGTCTGTGTCGGATTCCGGCGAATATTCCTTGTCACTCAGCTGACCACTTGCTTCCATTCAGGGCATTAGAAATGCTCAACTTCTTGAATGAATGTGACACCATTGCTCACAGGAGTGCCTTCCACATTCCTTAAATCCACTTCATGAGGTCTGCCAGCACTGGCCTTTCATTCCCCCAGTCAGCGTCAATGCGTGTTCACCTCCAAGCAGCCAATCATTGTATGCCACATGTACCCTGTCCTTGGCAGGTTTATTACCACACGTCTAACACACGTCTAACAGATGATTGCGAGGTTGCTGTGGCAGGCCACAAGCTTCTCCTTAACATGGTTAGAGTGTACTAGAAACTTTTTTGCATGGTCTGATCATGCCTCTCTGACACATTCTGTGTCACCTGTAGCATCACCACTACAGTCGCTAACAATTGAAGATTACACTATGGGTGAAATGTGTCACACATTGCAGTGGAGGAGGGGGGAGGCATGGTTGGGTGTTTGACCAGACACACGCTCCAGACCGGCCATGAGTAGAGCTACTGTTTACTAGAAGCATTCAATAGTTAGCGACGATGACAACGTCGCTGCTACAAGCCACACAGCGCGCCACACGTGATAAGGCACGAGGCATGTCGGTTGGCGCACTAGCCATATATTCTGGTTCATTGGAACACGGTCATTGACGTGACACCTGAATGAATCAAGAACTAGCACGGCACGCACACCCAGGTCTGCAACGGGCCTCTTCCCCCACACGTCTATCCAGTTGATCATCAGATCAACATCTATCCACCCTTTCAGATGCATCCGCACTAACACATCTTTTGGAAATGTGACACCTGCTGGCAATGTTTCCTATTTGAAGATTAGGTAGGGCTTCAGCTTGTGCCAATCGACCAAGCAGCACAGCAGTGCTGTCACTCTGGTCTTTTTCTTCCCAGAAGAAAGTACTTACACTTGCTTCGTGCTTTGTGCTTCCGCCATGTAGTTTGACAGCATGTAAAAAAAAACACTGGCATCTGCTCTGCATTTCCGATCATGCCGATTGGGTAGCCGTGGAAATGTCAGAACTTAGTTACAAGCATCTGGAAGGCAACCAGCTTTTCTTCATACACCTCCGGTAGTTTCTGAAAAATGCTTGTTTTTTTGGTGCAGTGAAAATTCCTTATGCTTCATGAAGTTGGCGATCCAGCTCCTGCTAGCTTTAAAACGAGAACAAGAGATGTTCAAGTTGATCGCAAGCAGAAACTCCTTAACTTTCATCATTTGTGAAGTGACTGGCAGTTGGATAAGTCATTGCTCCTTGATGAAATCTGTGAGGTAGTCTTCAAGTTCCAGAAAATGTTGCTGCTTCGGACTGGTAAATCTCTTGCAGGAAGCCATGCATGAAAAGATGGCATTGCTTTGTTTCCGCCAATCGCCCACAAGTCTCCGGGACACCTAAAACACGCGATGTCGCTTGGTTTCCTTCCTTCTTCTCGACAAGTCAAATGACTTCTTGCTTAAGGGATGCCTCATAGTGCAACTCCTTTGAAGCCATTGCGACTAAATCAAATGATGAGAGAGACGAGCCAGGAGTGGCAGCGGCGACAGCACAGGCACATATATGAGGGCGAAAAAATTTACTTGCTTGATGTTGATTGGGCTGTCCCGTCTAAATGTTTAGGGAGAGTTAACATCCATGGCGATGCTACTAGATATTTTGCAGCCGGTTTTTTTACATTTTCTGAAACCATTCTTACTTTTGCGCCAGACTAATGCACACACGAATGAGAGCTATTTTCAGAGGAAAAAAGTGCATATTAGAATCATGTAGATATGGTACACAAACTACTCCATGCCTCTTCAAGCTGTCCCTGGAACACTTTATATGCACGCATGTGCATAGCTCAGTAAAGCAAAGGTAGAAAAAGTAGTCACTGCAATGTTTTGGTACTAAACAAGGAACACACCACGAAAAAACATGAAGTTCCAGTCTGAAAAGCATTCAGGCTGCTCCATGAGGAATGGTAAAGTACCTTTGTGGAGGGGCTCTTTGATATTGGTTGCACAAAGGAAGCCGGGAACTGCCCTCTTTTGTCTCCGTTTTCTCCATACAGCCAGTCCTTGTTGATTCGAGAAAGCACGACCACCGTGTCTCCTTCCTGCAAACCAGATTGTGTCACTTGGCAGCTTCTTTGGACGACAAACACAAGTGAAAGCAATGTGAAAGCAATACGTACCGAGAATCCCAAATCGCCATCTTGTTCTGCATTAAAGCTGTACAGTGCAATTGCTGGGCACCCTAGAAAAAATAAAGGAACGTCATACACACAGTTCCCACTTATGTACACAGTCAAATTGAAGTCTGGGTGGTTAACATGCTCAAACCACAATGTGATTATGAGGCTACACCACAGAGGACAATTCCGGACTAATTTTGACCACCTGGGGTTCCTTAATGTGCACCTAAATCTAAGTACATAAGCATTTTTTGCATTTCGCCTTGACTGAAATGCAGTCACCATGGCTGAGATTGAACCTGCAATCTCGCACTCAGCAACATGAAACCGTTAACTACTAAGCTACCACTGCGGGTCTACGCATACAGCTTCAGATCTCAACGAAGCAAAGGATGCTTTAAAGAAGCACCCCAATACTTTTTGAACAAGGTAAGAAAATTATGCATAGACAATGCTGACATGCAAGCCACTCACATGCCTGCCAACCTGTGAGTGTTTAATTTGGTAAAAATCCCGCGGATAGAACACCATGGGTAGTGAGGCACGTAGCACACATTTTAAGAAGTTATTCCTGAGCCCACGCCTTTCATGGAATACATACACACTTTATTAATGATTATTATTTAATGATGAACCTTCGGCACAAATATTTCATACAACTTCACACAATATTTGCAAAACCGTAGGAAAGCCCAAATTCATAAACATTACGCAAAATTTGGAAGAGTTGGCAGGTATGCAAATATTATTCTGCAGCGGGGAACCTACAATTTTGCATTACACTGATTACAACACATTTTCTCTCTCCTGCAACATTAGAAAACACCCCGTTTATTTTACGCTTTGAGATTTGTTAGTGATGACATTTCGTGAAGCACAATGACCTATAGATGCCAGCCATTAGGCATGGACATGCACACCAGGCTGTAAATTTTCAAATCCTCTTACAGACAAAAATATTGTACTCTTGTTCAAAGCAAGTGCACTTAATCTCCACCACCACCACCATCTGTCGACCCGGCCTACACAGAGGCTGTGGGTTTGCGATAGGGCAGCTGACAGCAAAGTTGTGATGAGTGAACTCTGGCGGCAAGCATGTGATTAGAAAATGCCGAGTGCTATCACGGCCATTTTCTTCAGCCAGTTCTAGCGGCCCATGCAAAAGATGGCTGCCACCTACAAGCGCTGCAGATTCTAGTCTATAGGCAAATGTGACTCGGTACCCCAGACAATCCCAGCTCCAAATTGTTGGATGAGCATTGGCACAAGAGAATGCAGAAGATCTGGAACAATTCCGGAGAGAGGTGTCTTGCATAAGATGTTTGTTCACTGACATTTCACATAAACAGTGTCAGCCTGTATCAGTGGGAAACACTACTTGCCTGATGGCTGGGCTTCGGGCTCCAGGAATGCAAGAGGAAAACGGCCCCTCCTTCCATGGGCTTCTCCAAGGGCCCAGTCGCCGTCCAAGACACCGAGGAGGCGCACGACATCCCCTTGCCGAATGTTCAGCTCCTGACTGGACTCTGCCTCGAAGTCGTACAGAGCTCGGCGGTATGCCACTGAAACACCCTGTGAAAAGAACACCAGAGAGGGGAAAAAGCACCCAAGCAGGTTTAGCGAACAAGTGCGTGGTCAACACTAAAACTAAATAAGCCATTTTTAGGGGTGTTTTATTAACGAAATTTCGTAATCGAATGCAAATATTAAGCAGAAACGCCCTTCGAATATCAGGTTGAATACAAAACAGTTTCTCTGTTTCAAGTGAAGTGAAATACATATTTAGCGTATTGTGGAGTCCATGTTGTAAAAAGAATATTGATACACACGATGCTGTTCGAAACCGCCGCTTCCTTGCAGTAGAATAACTTGTACAGTCAAAACTCGCTTATTCAACAATTGCTAAAGGTGCAGGCATTATTTAATGGCAGCAAACTTTTCTAAACACGAATGTATTTGGCGGTGCACCAGTTAACTTCAATGACCCTTGGAACGCGCAGAGCGCCAGAAATACAGTAAACTTACGTTGAGTCGACTCCAGTCACAGAGAAAGAAATATTTGAGGAGAGGAACTTGCTAGGTTGCGACAGCACGTGCGGTCGGGCGAGGAGGAAATGACCGCAGCACGCCCGACACGTCATCTGTAGTGCTACAGTGAAAACTGCGTTTATATGTTCTTCTATAGATGTGACACACAAAAATCGCGATATCGTCTGATATATTGCCTCTTCAGAGAGCGCGCCACACGTATTTTGCCTTATCAGCGAGCGGACTCACGACAGAGGGCATGTCAGCCAAGTGCCCGATGCCGCGACTTTATTGGGACGCCCAAGTGAGTGCTGTTTCCCCTCCTCATCAAGTCTTGCTTAGCGACTGTTTAATTCGATCCCGACCGAAGGTCCTAGCCAGTGTCCATACATTTCTATGGGCCGAAACTTCCGTTATTTTGATCTCAAAATTGGCCTTTGCCAAATAGTTCTAACTTGATTGGTCAGCTTCGCCCCAATACAGCTGGTGAAGCATGCACAATTTATTGAGGTGAAGCATGCTAAGAATGAAAAATTCAGTGTCCTTCCACTCTGTGAAGAAAGATGACCAGCGAAGCTGTGAGTGTGGGCCCCTTAATGGCGAACCGCACCTCCGCCGCAGGTTGGCCCGGCATTACACTGTCTTCGGGATCGGCCTATGTATGGGGAGTGCTTAATGCCTGCTTCACCTCCGCCGCAGGTAGGCCCAACATTGTACTAAAATCGGCCCACATATGGCAAGTGTTTAACGCCTGCTTCGCCTCTGCCGCATGTCGGCCCAGCATTGCACTATCTTCGGGATCGGCACATGTATGAAAAATTGTTGATCTATGTCCACGGAGACGAGATCTGCCAGAACCTAGCCATAAAGAGCTTTGCTGCAAAAGAGCCAGTCACGGGACACAGTACGAGTTTCTTAATTATACAGCTGCACACACGCTGTCTCCGGTAACAGTATGAGTGCCTAGATGCCTAATAAACATACTGGCGCCCACTCAGAGCTGTTTCTGACATTGTTGTGGTGCTTCGAGCCCTTGTTTCGCCTGCCGTGAATTTCATATGAAACTGTCCGCAGGACATAGTACACGCTCCTTAAGTATACATGAGCACGCACTGTGCGCCAGGAAGCAAAGAAAAACCATCTGTGTTTTGGGAAAGTTAGCGAAGAAGAAGACGGCAAAATGAAAAAAAAAAAAAAAAGACAGTTGAGGGGATGTTTAAGGGGGGAGGTTGGGATCAGATGTAACTTTTTTTTTCTTTGACCTAGAGCAGCGAAATTTGGCAGCCACACTCGAAAGTGTCTCAAATAAAGAAATGTGCAGTTTCATTACGATACCTTGACTAGTTTTCAAGTTATAAAAAGTTACACATGTTCTGCTTGTGGAAAACCTGGCACTTTCAAGAAACATGCCAGGGAGCTGCCTGTAGTTTTAATCTTTACTCAAAAGAGCACTACAGGTTACAACAGTTCAAAAGCTTTTTAACCGTTTTGTTTTTTTTACACAGAACATCATGTTCACCTTCACTAATTGTACCAGAACTTGTCGTTCACAAATTAGCATTCAGAAGGAAAACTAAGCCCTCAGCAAGATTCTGAAGACTGTCATACCCTCAAGCACACTTCAGGGTATACATAAAAACAAACAGGATCAAAATTGGTCCAGGCATTCCCTTGCTACCTTTTCCACAGACAATGCAGAATTCCCAAAACACACTTTTGAGAAAACGTCTCCCAAAGCTTTTGGAGAAGTTCACATCTCTCAAAATGCACCAGGATTGTAGTTTTTGCTATCTTTGCTTACAGGTGGTCCTTTGGGTCTCTGCCCTTTGATATCGTGCACACGAGACGATTTTCTGGCTCATTGACGGCCGATGCTCAATGTGCTTATTCGCACAGGTTGAAGTGCTGACGCGCAAAGTACCTAGCTGCGCAGTCCGAGGTGCCGACGCGCGAAATGCCTAGACGTGGGCTCGAGGAGTCGACACTTGATGTGCTTAGTCGCGCAGTCCGAGGTGCTGAAGCACGAAGTACTTAGCCATGCAATCCGAGGTGCCAATGTGCGAAATGCCTAGTCATGGGCTCAAGGAGCTGACATTCGATGTGTTTAGTCGCGCAGTCCGAGGTGCTGACGCATGAAATTACTACCCGCGGGCTCGAGGAGTCGACACTTGATGTGCTTAGCCGCGCAGTCTGAGGTGACGACGCGCAAAATGCCTAGACGCGAGCTCGAGGAGTCAACGCTCTATGTAATCAGACGCGCAGTCGGAGGTGCCGATGCACAAAATGCTTAGGCAAGGGTCCCAGATGTCCGCACGCGATGTGCTTGATCGCCAAGTCAGACTCCTATGTGGGAAATGCTTAGCTGCGGGTCTGAGGATTGCGTGTGCGATGTGCTTAGTCACGAATTCTGAAACAGCGATTTCTGAAAGGCTCAGCCACGTGTCCGAGTATTCTGCGTGTAAATCGTGCTCACGATCTCTGCGTCGCCGATGCTTGGTATGCTTAGCCGCAGGTCTGAGATGTCCACCCACAAACATAGGGATCAGCCACACTACTGCAATGTACGCATAGCACCCGTTTTGGCATGTCAAGATTATGGCGAGTGGAGACTTCCAGACTCGCGAGGTGCAAAGAGCCGAGCAGATGACGCGAGCACCGGACCAATGGCAAACCGCGCTGGAATCACGAGGTGGGCGCGGCCAATCGCAGACTCCGGCATGACCTTCAATCATTTGCTTTTTGTGTGCTTGTTTCTGTATGGAGGAGGTAGCTGAAGTGGCAAATGTGAAGACGGAGAAATGCGCTTTCCGATGACACCAACATGGCAGCGCTCGGTTGCATCGTTCCGGAGATATTGTGGCTTGAAAAATGCTGTTCTTTCTTGACTTCCACGAAATTTTTCACCACCTTGGCTGATAAAACAAATTTTTTAGAGCACTTCTACGTGGTTTACAGTGTCAATATTTCAAAATCAGACAGAAAAGGAGTTACAAAAACTGAAAATAAATGAGAAGAAAGGGGGTCAACCGAGGGGCCCGATTTTGATTAGTCATATCATAAGAAGCCAACAAACACTGACACCAAGGACAACATCGGGGAAATTACTTGTGCTTAATAAATGAAATAAAGAAATGATAAATTAATGGAAATTAAAGTGGATGAAAGAACAACTTGCCGCAGGTGGGAACCAAACCCACGAAGGTTGTGGGTTCGGTTCCCACCTGCGGCAAGTTGTTTTTTCATCCACTTTAATTTCCATTCATTCCAATCCTTTGTTAAATACGCCGTCGAGCTACACTGGTCTTTCTCACGGCGTGCGTAGCTGCGCAAATGGTGGTGCTGCACAAGCAGCAACTCACCATTGCACTTCTCTCACTGCAACAGCCTGTGCGGAGGCTCTTTCTCTATGGCAGGGTAAAAGGAAGATTATCTAGGAAGTTTGGAAGCAGTGCGACTCTGGATACACTAGTTCATTCATTTATTGGAAAATTTTTAGATTGTTTAAAAAGTACTTCCTTTTCATACTTCACATTCTCGCTTCAAACTTGATATCGCAAAGTCATGAAAAGTAGTACACTGTCCATCGTTATGAATAGCCGACCAGCTCCTGTTAGGGTCGCACTGGCCACACCAGCAATGCAACCTACATTTTCCATGGGACTTCTCCTTGGAGGAACCAGTACGTCCAGGCAGCTCTTGGGTACCAGGCCTTCCTCATTGCCGCAGCGACCTCGGTACCAATCGGCACCCTCTTCAGAAAGGAGGGCAACGAGGTCATGAACCTAGAAAATTAAGCATTGCAACATAAGAAGTCAATTCAGATGAGAAAACAAAAGAACTAGCGAAATCACAATGCAGTTTCTCACAATAACCAGGTACTGCTATCAAGTAGAGTAACAACCTAAGTGATATACGGTTAAACCTCAATATAACATGCTCTGATATAACGAAATTCTTGATATAACAAAGTGTGTTTATACACAATATCAATATAATAAAATTTCACTTGCAGTGGCAAAGGAATACCGAGACAATAAATGGAAACTTCTGCAGAGACAGATGGTCAAATTAAAAGTGGATGCTTGCAGATGCACCTCTCAAACAGCGTGCACATGATCAAAAGTGACCACCGAAGCGGAGCAGCGTCGTGTTTCATATAAAGATCCTATCAAGCCCCCGTGATGTATGTTTTAGTGCAAGCGAAAAGGTGGGAGAGGGAGCTGAGAAGGATGGTGCTTGATGAGCACCATCTCCCTGTATGAGCAAGAGGAAAGGGCAGGAGGGGAGCTAGCTCGCAGCAACGCAAACAAGTGTGCACAAGGGAAAGGGGAGGAAGTGGGGGAGGGGGCAGGCTGGCAGGTCTTTTCTTTTCTAGGGTGGCTGAGGGCATACACAGCCCATGCATACACAGCTTGCGTGTCCTGTTTTAGAGGTACTTTACAGCTTGCGCAAAGAGGCGTGGCGCCACATGCATTGTCTCCCCGCATGTTCAGTACTGGAGGTTGCGCAATGTCAGGTTTCCGAGACACGTTGAAGCGACAGGCAGACGAAGCATTCAGTTCCTGCTGCAATCTTTTCATGATAGCACTGTCCTACTGCTGGCGACACTGTCAGCCGAGGGGGCGGAGTGGATGCAGAAAAATGGCTGGTCTCGCCTCGTACTACCAATGTAAAGATACCGTTGAATCTCAAATACAACAAAATGAATTTTTTTTTCCATTCTAGTTCGCCTTTTCCAACTGCCCGATTATTAAAAATTTTTGGCCCCTTCCGTGTAGGAAAAATTAATCGGCAACTGTAATCATTTGCATAAAAAGTCGAATTTCAGCACAATGAAATTTCAATATAATGCAGCAAATTTCCAATTCTACCAACTTCGTTATACTGAGGTTTAACTGTATCTCTTACGCTGTACTTGCACACTTCCCAACACATCAGCCTACATAACAAGCAAAGATTCCAGAAAGAAAAGCTATCAAATCTTTGTATGCTGCACTTATGTTTAATCCCATTGCCTACATCATCCATGCCTCAATATACATGCTTTGCACTTTGCACGCACTGACTTGCAACATCCGAGAATACCACATTTTCAGTACTTATCATGCCTCTGTTTTGCCACACCACACTCAACGCCGCGAGAAAAGCAGAGGGAAAAAAGGAAAAGTTCTATGTGTGTAACCACATGTACAGTGGAAATTCACACTTTTATAAAATCAGTCAAGCACGATTTTATCCCAAGGCAAAAGCAGATGCAATCCCAATGTAAATCCCAAGGCAAAGCTATATTTTCACCATCGCTGCTTCCACTGCTGCTCTCCAATAAAATGTAGCACGGCTTGAAAGCAATTAGAAGCAGTTTTAAAGGGCCCCTCACCAGGCCACATAGCAAATTTGGTTATAAGCTGGAAGTTGTGACTTGCCTCTCGGGAGTATGCTACTGCAAGAATTTTTCAAATTGGTTCATTAATAGCCCTGATGGAAATATTTCAGTACCGCGAACTCATGATTTGAAGAGGCGAGCGTCACCGCCAACAAGGACACTCTCTCCACTTGCCCCGTCTAGCCTCCACAAGTGAAATTCCTTCCCTACGTTCTCCCATAGCAGAGCTGGAGGATCGTGTGAACGATACATCATGGGCCCTGCCTTTTTTCTTTTCTTTTTCCTCTCTTGCTTTATTGCTGTGCAGCGCACTTTCACTGATGGTTGTGCATGCGAGCTATTGCATTTGTCTCACTTTGCGCAGTGCACGATTTTGCGTGCTGTGCACGAGAATGCCTGACAGCGGCATAAGTCAGTGCTACACAAACACTGAGGCAGAAGCAAGCAGATCACAGAGCATGACCGTGTGCCGAAACACGGTAGAAAATGAAAGTTTCGCTCTCAGCATGCACGATGACATGGGAACAAGCAGACAAAATGAAAGTACACCTCTCGCTGTTTTGTGAAGTAAAACAAGAATATGCAGACATTCGGGTTGTGTGTTTTATTATTTCTCTAAACTTTAATTTGTCCATTAAAGCAACAGATTACACAAATGACAGATGTTGCCTTTACTAACTCTCAAGGTGTCATGTGTCACTATGAGCGATGTCACAGCATACACATGTACGTAGGTGCACTTGCTATCTATCTAGCCCGCGAGGAGAAGTGCAAACAGCATTTAGTCTGAAATTTCAGCTCTTTCTGCAGCATGTAGCAATTTAATTCTTAGCATACATGATTGTGAGCGCGCATTGTAAGCACTGCGCTTGTCAGCTCAAAATGTTCACACCTGGTGAGAGGCCCTTTAAGAGGGCGCTACAACACTTCTTTAACAAGGTAAGGAAACATTCACACACTGTAGGCAATGGTGCCATGAGCATGCAAGTCAAATATTACAGACCCGTGAAGCAAGACAAACTTATTTCAGTACTGCCGGTCTAGGTTCAGACTATAGGCAGGAGTGGGTTACAATTATTGTTTTCATACGTACAAATCAGAAGACTGTACGGCAAAGTTACAAAACATATATATATATAATACAAGGAAAAGTTCTGTAGGTCTGGTGCATAGGTAGCTGAAAAAACGAAGGAGCACACTTACGAAAATTGCATTTTTAATGGTTTAACGTTTCGGCCGTCGCACGGCCTTCGTCAGAATCACGAAGGCCGTGCCACGGCCGAAACGTTAAACCATTAAAAATGCGATTTTTGTAAGTGTGCTCCTTCGTTTCTTCAACTAACTACACATATATATATATATATATATATATATATATATATATATATATATATATATATATATATATATATATATATATATATATAATGAGATGCAAAAATTAACATCAAGGTTTATGTAGCACATGAGAGTTATATGTTATCGAATTGAAAGCATGTAAATAAAATGATGTTGTCGGGCATTCAACTATAGCTGCTGGAAGTGAATTCCAATTGGTTATATTTCTTGGGAAAAAGGAATATCGGAATAAGTTGGTGTTACATGAAAGCTCAGTTACCTTTTCAGTGTGATAGGAGTGAGTGGGCCATCGGTTTACGTCGCTTTAATATGTATCCTTCATTATGCCTAATTGTCTGTGGTAAAGGAGATAAAAAAGTTTCATTCTCTCATGGTGTCGCCTAACTTCTAGTTTTTCAAGTTTAGCATTTTCTAAGAGAGCTGTAGGTGATGCTTGCCAACTGTATTTGTTATAAACAAATCTAAACCGATTTCCTCTGTATTTTTTTCAATATTGAAACGCTTCTTTTTGTGTATGGATTCCATACAGCTGCGGAGTATTCTAGTAGTGGCTGAATAAAGGTTTTGTATTCTAGAAGCTTAATTTCTTGTGTAGACTGACCCAAACACCTCCTGAAGTATCCTAGTTTTTTCATCGCCTTCTTTTGGATATAGTCAATGTGGTCGTTCATGTAAGATTGTTAGAAATGATGACTCCCAAATACTTATACTTGGTTAGTACTGTTAAAGGTTGATTATCAAAGCTCTACGAGAAATTTATGGGATACTTTTTGCGAGTAATAGTCATTGCGACGGTTTTTCTTTTTGTTAATGGTGATCTGCCACTCTGAATCCCTATATGTACTCGATCCAGAGGTGCGTTTAGTAAAACCTGGTCATTAGGTGCCCTGAACCCCATGTATGTATTCGATCCAGAGGTATGTTTAGTAAAACCTAGTCATTAGGTGAAGTAATTTCCTGATATGTAATGCAATCATCGGCAAAGAGCCGTATCTTGACAAGTATGTTCTGAATAATGTCATTAATGTACACGAGGAAAAAGAGAGGACTAATGATGGCTCCTTGTGGAATGCCTGAAAGTACTGAAATACCTAAACAAGAAAGGGGGTTAACCGAGGGGCCCGATTTTTTTGGCTTCTTATGATATGAAAGTACTCAAATGGCACGTGAATTTACACCGCCAATGGACACACAACTTACCATCTATGTATGTGATAGGTAAGATTCTATCCAAGCTAGTAAGGTGATGTTTTTCAGCATTGGTTTTAGCTTCAATGATAGTTTTCGATGAGAAACATGGCCTTTTCAAAATCTAGAAATATAATGTCAATCTGGTTATGTCTGTCTAGGGCAGCTGCTATATCATGGATAGTCTCGATGAGCTCAGCTATTGAGTAACCATGGTGAAAACCAAGCTAGAAGCAACATATTAGGCTTTCATTTTCAAGAAAAGCAGATATATGTTTAAAAATTATGTGCTCCAAGAGCTTTGCACATGTGCATAATAAAGACATCAGTCTATATGATGACACATCTGAAGGTGCGCTGGCTTTAGGCATTGGGGCGATTTTCATGCATTTCTAGTCGCTCGGAAACTCCCCATTAAACAGCGATTTCTTAAATTGCAAAACAAATATTTTGAGCACCATTCTACATAATGTGTTAAAAATACATTAGGTATACCATCTATACCTGGTGATTTCTTGACACCTATTTTAAGAACGGCATAAGTATGCTTTCTTCAAGGATACATAATTCATTAATAGCTCCTACGTTATCAAACTTCTGAATTCTGGTGTACGGCCATCATCGACAGAAAATACAGAAACAAAATAAGTATTAAGTGCTTCGGGAATTACTGTGTTATCTATCACAGGGATACCATCGATGGAAAGAGTAGGGGTGGATTTCTTTTTTGGCAAAATATGTCGCTATAACTTATCGGGTGATGACATAAGGAAATTTTTTAGGTGAATGCTTTTATAAGAACCATTGGCCTTTCTTATGGTACCCTTTAATTGTTCCCATAATTCCAATATTTTATCTGAACCGCCGGAACACGGACACAATTTGAGCTGTGTCCTTACTTTGTTTAGTTTGCACCAATGGCATGCAGTCTCCTTAGTCATCCTTGGATTATGTGTATGCTGTAATTTAAGTTTGTGTGGAACAAAGTTTTTACACAAGTTAATACAAGATTCTTAAAAAGAACGCCACATATATTCAACAGAATATGCATCCGGTTCACACAATGAGCTAAAGAAAGAAAATGAAGTATCTAAAGCATCTAATATATCGACGTCACTAGCACGTGAGAACACAGGAACAATACATTCCTTTTTTTTTTTTGTCAACCTCGATCGGACTTTCACTTCCAGATTTAAGCACAACAGTTTATGGTCCGAGATTCCTTTGAATATATCAATGTTCGGGTCGCGGTCAAGTATACTGCTGCTTACAAGAAAAAGATTCAAAATTTATTGGCTGTCATTTTGTATTCACATAGGTGCTTTTATTACCTGTGTTAAGCCATGTCAAAAAACAATGTCTATAAGTGGTTCAGCGGAACTAGAAAGTGCTTCAGGAAAATCGCCATCCCAGTTCACTGATGGAATGTCAAAGTCACTAGTAAGCCATTAGGCAATTCTTCATGACCATGAATTTCCCTAGCGAAAGCTCACACATGCGTGCACACATCTCCAATCGTCCAGCAAAATGGAAAGCGGCAGTTGTTTACTCATCCCACCCTTTCTGTCAATGCTTCTTTTTTGCTCTCCGATGCCTATGTCATAGAGGGACAAACAGCCTCGAAGACAACCGTGGAAGATTATTTGGAGGACAACCTTGAAGGGTTACTATAAGTGCACCAGGGAAAGAAGAAAAGTAAAAAAGGAGCAATAGGTAGGGTACTTCTATAGGAACCACCTCAGCAGGGAGGAAGCATGTTGAGGGGAAATGGAGAAAGCAAACATTTCACTCTTTGTGTCTCAGTTATTTTTAAATCTTTTTGCAGGAATACTATATTCAATGAAATGCGTTGCATTCACTCTAGTGTAGTATCAGTTTTGAAGGAAAGGCGCTGTAGTCAAGAAATCTGCATTCAGGTAAGAATTCAAAGAAACCGAGCATATGGCTGTGAAGCAACATGGGAAGGTGAAATTTATGGACAACCCTGCACCTGATGGAATAAATTTATTGAATCTGGCAAGAGTAATATAGGAGAAAATAGAATACAGCAGATTTCCGTTCATTTGACTCCAGTTAATATGATCCCGATTGAAGGTCCCGGTCGGCGTCCGTGTATTTCCATAGGCCCAAACTTTTGTTACTTTGATCCTAAAATTGACCTTTGCTGGATAATTAGAACTTGACCAATTAACACGCATGTGTCCGACTCTTATGGTGATCCCAACAGCAACCCCTCTAGTGGCGGTGTTCACCTCGGCAAAGCTTAGGGGACAGTGAATGCGTTGAGGACACATTAAAAGAACCTCCAATGGAAAATGCTTATTTTCGGCCTGTCCAAGGAGGATTTTCACACAATAGCCATAGCTCACAATGTTAGATTATATGCGTAACAGTATTTACCCGATTCTAACGTGTGCTTTTTTTTTTTCTTTGTAATAATTGGGCTGAATATTGCCAGCGCAATTAATCGGACCCGAAACCAAATCTGCCTCCGCGGTGTTTGTGTGCTTTGTCGCATAACACAAATGTATTGCAGCGATGCCGACTAAAATAATTGCGTGGCGCAGCTGGCTTTAAGTGGCCGCCAATTTGCAAAGCACAGATTAGACCCCTACCCATTTTTCGTGCTAAAAAATCAGGTGCGCATTAGATTTCTACTCTGTTTCGGAGCTTTAATGTTATTCCTACATTAGGTTTCTACTTCAGACTAAAAAAACAGTGGGTGCGCATTTATATCCGCGGGCGCGTTAAGTAGAGCAAATACTGCCAAATGATTGGCGTTGTGTTTTAGCACTTTTTCTGCACCTTGTTCAATTACACCCACTGGATAATTAAATCAATTTCGTCAGTCCTGTCAGGGTCAAATTAACAGAAGTCGACTGTAGTACTTGCTTCATGCTTTGCACTTGCTCTCTGCTATTTCCAGCATTACTCAACCTAAAAAAAAGAAAAATCCATGTGACTATGTTATTAATCTAGCAGTTGTTCCAAGCCTATGCAATTTTCGTATGAACTCAACTTATGACTATAGTTTCTTTGCAAAGAGAGAGTCTTGAAGCTTTAGATCAAGAGAATAGATGTAAGCGACAACTGCAGCTCTTGAGCAAGGCCAGAATTCAGAAAACTAGTGTAATTTAGCTAAGATGACAGCAGAAATTGTTGTTGTACAGGCTCAGACAGTTTCCTTATCGTCAAAAGCATACTGATCAGCTTGTGGAACTAATAGAAAGAACCGCAATTTATTGCACCAATAAAACGTTTCAAGGTGGCTAAAAAACTGCTGTGGTTGAAGATGTTCCAAACAACCTGGTAGTATTCCATATGACGTTACAGATTGTCTCGATAGCATAAGAAAAAACCATGAAGAAGAACCTGGAAAAAAGCACGTAGAAGCTTCTGAAAATATGTTAGAAGGCAGAGCACCACAGCCATCATAAATGCTTTTTTGAATTTTTCAGTACTTAACGATGATGATGATGAAGATGATTAGATATGATTAACTGGTTTTATATGGCGCAGCATCCAATTCAACTATAACATACCACAGGTACTTGCATAATATTGTTGATGGCTGCAAAGTGTTCTTTAAGGGGGTGTTGCCCTACTGCAGATAAAACTGACACTTGCCTTTAGCGAGAGCTGTCCAGGTGCAGATGCCTGGTAGTCGTGCCTTGCTACAGCTGCTCCTGAAAGGTCCTGCATAATACAATTGGAGAGCGCGAATAAGATTGGTAGAAAAGGGGGTCCTGCCACACCTTTCAAGAAATGTGCAGAAAGTGTTCTAATGTTAAAGGACATGACCTCAGAAATACCATATTTACTCATGTGATCCCCACAATTTCTTTTATGGGGTGTAGGTCTCAAAAGAGGTGGGCTGTTGGATACTCACTGAAGAACAAAACCGCGCTCTGACTGCTATGCAGAATAGGGCAACAACTGGCGGCCAACTATGAACACACATACAGTTGCTGACCGACTTTTCGGACACAGACAATGCCACGAGAATGCCCGAACAATCAGGCAGTCCTAAAGAAGAGATTGCAACAGTAAAATTAATTTTGTTGTGTTTTAGAGCACTAGCACAGTAGAAAATTCGTTCACAAGCTATTGCTCAGCGGTGTGCTCCATTAAAACAAAAATTCACTTGAAAGCTCGTGATGGTCGAGACCATGAGTGAGTTTCACGTTCCCTCATTGAGCAGCATGATTTGTGCTGTGGGCCACAGTAAAGTGCAAATATTGTGCACACAGCCTTGACTATGTGACACTGTCAGTTTCGGCTGAGCTGTGCAAAATTACTATGGAACATTATTAACTTTATGTGCACATGCAAGCTTAAGGGGGGGACGTGGCTTTGAAAATTAACTTCCTTATTTCTTCATGGATCTTGATGAAAATTGGCACAAATGTTTAGAATGTCTCCCTGATGCTCCCATAGAAGTTTCAGAGCGATACTTTGAGAAAATTCTGTTGAATTTTATTGAGCAGAATTTTTCTCCCTCAAGCTTTCTGGAGGGCCTGGCAAGCTTAGAGAATGCAATAGAAGGCTCGTTGAGTATTGACTGCATAGCTAAATGTGTGCTGAAGGTCGTGACAGTCCTGCTTTTCTTTTTTCACAACACAAATTTTTTGGAGCGTCATTTTTTATGTTACCTTCACATCAAGCATACGTTCGAGGTAGATGAACAGCCACATCATAAATTTATAAAAAGTCAAGAAAGCGACACTGTCACGGCCTACACTAGCCCAAGGAGAGGGACAAAAAGAACGGAGTTAAAATATGCTAAACGGTAACAAAGAAATCAGCTCCAGAAACTAAGCAGAAAAGAAAAAAAAAAAGACAGTTTTGAGAAAACAGCTCTCAAACTTTCATTTTCTCTTCACTTCTCTAAAAGGCCCCAAATTTGCATTCTTTGGGGTGTTTTGTGATGTGGGGCTTGTTGTACATGTGGCCTCTGGTCTGGTGTGCCTTTGTTCCCCCCCACCCCCCCCCCCTTCTTTTTTTGTATGGCATCTTTTGCTGCTGCTCTACAAAGAGTGTGGTGCCTGGGTTTCATACCAAGTAAGGTGCAGAACTCTGTGTGGGCATGAATATAGCTCCAGTGTTGTACCTGCAGGCTGCCTCGTTGGTAGCAGTCTCCAGTACAATCAGCGAGCAATATTTTTCTTTTGGTAGAATCGACCATGTTAGTGAATGAAGGTTCCGAGTCTCAGCAGCCTTCCAACAGCGAGGCATTTTTTTCTTTTGGTGAAATTGACCATGTTAGTGAATGAAGGCTCCGAGTCTTAGAAGCCTTTTAAGAGGAAGCTCTAGCTAGGGTCCAACTGTTATGCGGCCTATTCAAATACATGTAAAACGCAAAATTGTTTTTATGAGATAACCCCTGGACTGATTTTAATGAAATTTGTTGCATTTGAAAGAGAAAGTTAAATTCTAGTGACTGTTGGAAGCGGAATTTCAATTTAGGGCTTGAATTTTCTTTAAAAAATTTTCAAATATATGACCATTTGAAAAAAATAGAAGCACGAAGTTTACAAATTCATAGCTCTGCATCAAGAACTGATATCGTGGTTCTGTAAACGGCATCTATTAGATCATTCAAAGCAGACAAATTCGATATGTCATTTACATCTTACGTGAATTCGTTACGTTGGTTACAAGGGTTCTGCGAAAGTTGTATTTCCCTATTACTAAATTTTTTTATATTCATCTGTAACATATCAATTTTGTCCGCTTTAGATGTACTATTAGATGCAATTCACAGAATTGTATTATAATTTTTCGTTGCTGAGTTACAAAGTTGTAAACTTGATAGTTTCATATTTTGAAAGTGTTCAATTTTTGCCAATTTTTAATAAAAAATTGACGACCTAACTCAAAAATTCGAAACCAACAGTCACTAAATTTTAAGTTTTTCTTTTAAATTCAACAAACCTCGTCAACTCTGGTGCAGTGGTTCCAGAGAAAAACGAATTCTCCTTTTACATGTATTTAGATAGGAGCACCCGAGCTAAAGCTTCCCCTTAAGTCATCTTCCCTTGACAGTGGCTGTGGAAATCAGGATCAGAGAGCCAGTGATAGATATGCAGCTGCTAGGTGCTTTCCAGCTTGTACTTTTGTATGATGCCTAGATCACTTCTGCAGCCAGATGTCTGTGCCAGCCAAAAGGGCCTAGTGAACTGAGCTCATGATGAGGTTCTCTTTATGAAGGGGTGGTATGACATCATGTTGTCACAATATCTCGTAACAATATCTAATAGAGTGAATGCGTAATGTGCTTGGTTGCGGGTCCAAGGTGCCAACACCTTATATGCCTAGCCGCAGATACAAGGAGTCAACGATCGACGTGCTTAATCATGCAGTCTGAGGTGCCGATGCGCAAAATGCCTAGTCGCGGGCTCGAGAAGTCAACACTTGATGTGCTTAGTCGTGCAGTCCGAGGTGCCAACACACAAAATTACTGGCCACGGGCTCGAGGAGTTGGCACTCAATGTGCTTAGCCGCGCAGTCCGAGGTGCCGATGCGCGAAATGCCTAGATGCGAGCATGAGGAGTCAACGCTTGATGTACTTAGTTGTGCAGTCGGAGGCACCAATGCACAGAATTCTTAGGCAAGGGTCTGAGATGTCCGCGCGTGATGTGCTTGATCACCGAATCGTAGACTCCTGTACGCGAAATGCTTAGCCACGGGTCCGAGGATTGCATGCACAATGTGCTTGGTCACGAATTTCAAAACACCGAGTGCTGAAAGGCTTAGCCACGTGTCAGAGAATTCCGCAAGTGATTCTTGGTCCCATGCGATGTCTGCATTGCTGATGCTCAGTATGCTTAGCTGCGGGTCTGAGACGTTCACAAACGTAGGGTTTGGCCACACTACTGCGATGTCTGTTAAGTGCCCGTTTTGACACGTCGAGATTACGGCAAGTGGAGACGGCCAGATTCGTGAGGTGCAAAGAGCCGAGCAGACGGCGCGATCGCCGGACCAATGGCAAACCGTGCTGGACCCATATGGCGGGCGCGGCGAATCGCAACCTCCGGCACAACCTTCAATCATTCTTCTGTGTGCTTGTTTCTGTATGGAGGAGATAGCTGAAGCAGCAGATTTGAAGACCAAGACAGCGGTGCTCGGTTGCGCCATTCCGGAGATATTGCGACCTGAAGAACGCTGTTCTTTCTTAATTTCCGTGAAATCTTTTTGCCACCTTAGCTGATAAAACAGAATTTTTTATAGCACTTCTATGTGGTTTACAGTGATGATATTTCGGAATAAGATAGAAAAAGAGTTATAGAAACTGAAAATGTGATTTTAAAAAAAGAAATTAATATTTTGGCTATTTTTCGCAATGCAAAAGCTGTGTACCCCCATAAGCTATTTTGTCTAGCAAATGTACACATGAACTTGGTAGGCATCCGCTGTAGTTGCCGACTGATGGACCACAATGCAAACACTGCCTCACGCACATGGCCGTCAGTCCAGCCCGTGATCTTACACCTGATCACTGATATGCTCTACGACATTTTAAAGGCAAACTTCCTGCAACGGTCTGCCACCCGTCTTACGCACTGGCTAAGCCTAACCAGTGCCGCTTCATCAGAGTCAGCAACAAAAGTTGTGGCCTGGTCCAACCTCAGTTACTCCATCACATCTCTGGCACTTCAATACGGGATACCATGGCGGTGATAACGCCACTGTCGTCAGTATGACTAACACCATCCAGTAGTAGCTAGTGGAAATTAGCCAGCATGTTGCCTTGTGTGTGATGCTCAGTGAAGCCCTCTCTTTTCCCCAATAGTTTTCACTCCAGCCTGAGGTGCTCAGACAAGGGCAGGCCTAACACGAGTAAATATGGCACTTTTCAACAAAAAGTTTTCATATGCAATGTTGTACAGTCGAACCCACTTATAACGATACCAGTTTTAACAATATATCAGTTACAACTATGAGAAGCTGCTGCACCGTCAACCTTTGCATGTCTTCCATGGTGATAATAACCCGCTTACTACAATGTTTGATGCTGCATTATCGGTTAGAAAGATGAAGTTTGGCTGCTGGGTGTCCGAGCCGAAAGGTAGGGAAATGTGAAATCCTTGAAAAGTAAAAAAAGAGAGAGAAATTCGAGCTGCTGCATGATGGGCCACTGCTCCAACAACTGTGCACTGATTTTCTAGCCATCTTCACACTCCTCCCTACTGTCGCCCTTCTCCCCCTCTGAACACGAATGGGCTGCACACACAGCTCGGCTGTGCCTACAGCTCTACGCCGCCCCACCCTCTGAAACACGAATGGACCACGCCAACTGCGCGGCTCGCAGGTTGCTTGCATGTTGCTCGCTGGCTCCTAATTCTGCTTTCTGCAAACAGCTTAATCGCTCGCATTGGTCTTCGTTATTTGTGACGAAATCATTGCTGGCCACGCAGTTTCTCGCCGCCAAAACGGAACATGGCTGATCCGCCCGCTGATCATCGGCAATGTACGACGTTGTCGGTGAAAAGAAAGTGCACGGCTGTAGGTTTGGAAACTAAGTGCTTCTAACCGATGAGGTGGTCGTCGCGACCGTGCTTGCATCAGATAGCGATGGCAGCAATGACGCGGCAGAGCAGGCTGCCTAATGAGGCGATCGTCACAAACGTGCTTGCATCAGATAGCGACAGCGACGACGGCAGCGATGACACAGTAGGGCAGGCTGCCTCAACGTTGTCCTCACAGGAGGTCCGGCAGATGATTCAGTCGCTCAGGGGCTTCGTTTTCGCGAGGAACCTTCCGCTGCACTACGTGGGGCACCTGGATGCTTTGGAGAAGGATGTCGGCAAGCTTCGCGTAAAGCATGCAAGGCTGAGGGACCTAGGGACTTGCAAACCAGTGAAAAGCTTGTCGAAATGCTTGTGGCGATCTCGCCTCAGCATTTCTTCTGGATTGCTCAAGCTGACAGGCTGCCACGGCAGCACTCTTTCAAGCTTTAAAAGTCCCCTTTTGGTGCCACCAATACGATGCCTCGGCAGTACTCGCATATCGCTTGCCACCCGTAACGCCTTTTTGCAGTTGTTATAGCAGTGTCATTCTTTAATGTCGACAGCCGCGGCTTGTTACACGCGATCAGAGCGCCCAGGAAGCAGTTAAACAAGTGAACACCATCAGCAGCCAGATGGAGGAAGGTGGTGGGGAGGGGCACTGGCCTCCCCGCCATTATAGTTTTCTCACAACAGCTCTGCCATCCCCCTATTTTGTTTTTTCATGCAACCCGGTTATAACAATTATTGGTTATAACAATGGAATTTTCGTGGCACCTGAATATTTTTATCAATAGGTTCGACTATACAAGTTAGTGGCAGAGAAATGCTCCCCTGACATCCCGTTCTAGCTCGCATTGTTCTGGTCATTATCACACTGACATGGAATGGCCACCACACTCCGTTTCATGCAAGCAGGCAACGCTGTGGAGGCCACGCAGATAAAAAAAACTCACTCCACAGGTTTCGTTGTGCGGTTCTTTTTTATCTGCAAAACTTTCTCCAGAATAACTACTTCCTATACCACAACTACAACATTAAGTACATTGAATCATGCACTATCTTTGCTATTTCGTGCTTCCTGTACACAACATACTATGTTTTGGTTCTAAGAAAAAGCAGTGCGTTGTGGTCGCTGGTCGCAGGAATGAGTCACACCACTCGTTTGGTGCTGAAAGGTTCAGATTTGCAATGCCCTCCATGTAATATAATTAAGTCATATGTTGCAACATTAAAAGTACGAAACTTAATGTTACGTCAAATTACATAAGCATACATAACACTTTTTTTTTTATACATGAACACTACTTTTTGTTTGCAAAGGCGAACAGTGACAGCCTTCCTCGCACTGCCTGTCATGTGTGAAACGGAGAATAAGATTTACCTGTCATGCCACCCAATATTGCGGACCATTATTTATACAATTTGATGGCACCCCTGACTGAACAGCTAAGGGGCTTCTCCACTTTCGCTGCTGTCTAAGGCACACCTTAGTTGCAGTATCTACGATAAACTACTGCGAATTCGACTCTTGTTAACTTCAAAAATCATATAATCTAAACTTGCCATCCAGTTCCAGCAAACATATGCATTATTCACTTGCATCAAATTCTGATTAATTTGCAGGAATTCGGCTGTGCACTGCTTAATTTAGACAAGCCACAGAGCATGGCGAGCACTGAACAAAGCAAGTGTGCAATGCAAAAGCAGCGCTAGCGCCCAAATAAAATTCAGCAGAGAGGTATGCACCACTACAGCTGTCATTTGGAATTGTGTGTGCACTGCGCATGAAAGTGCCAAAGCTGTGCGCAATGTCAACAGTTGAAGCTGTCCTTTCACCTAGATGCAAGGTTACAAATGCATGAACTTGCTAGATGTGTTCGTCTGTCTTTGGTTGGAGACCCATGAACCCGAAAAGTGCCTCTATTGCCATCAGACTAGAATGTTTGTGTGATGGCAAACTCCACCACCAATGAGCCACTTTGCACGAACAGTTAGTGGCGAACTTCCTGCAACCGCTTGCCGCCAGCGGCCACATTGCCAGGTCTAACCAGCTCTGCTTTATCGGGTTTCTGCAACGAAAGTAACCATTTGGTGCCAGGTCAATGCGGGCCTATTCGCAGTGGCCATACGGCAGTTGGAAAGCCGAAGAACTACCCCACCAAGTAAATCGAAGGCAGAATAGCTACAATCTGAATAGCACTAAATTTGATTGTGGCTGCCGTTTTTGTGACATCGAGCGTGGATCATGCCCAAAAGCCAAGCAAGAGCATGGCGCCCAAAATTTCAATTACCGTTACACTTTTGTTCTACAGAGAATCTGGCAGTGCTGCAGAAAAGCCCAAATACAGAAGAATTTCGTTCACATTTTTAAAAAAAACATGAGAAAAAACATACTAAGTGGGAAAACGTATGATCCAAAGCAACTAAAAAATTTGACAGACTCCACTCTTGTTGACATCTACATAATGCAAAGCATTGTGTGGATCGTTGCGGCAAAAGGCGCCGAAGCGCGCCAAACTGGTGGTGCTTGGGTGGCCCGAGACGCATCTTGTTTTCCTATTGCATGGTGTTTTAAAGTGGCAGCGGGAAACCAAAACGAAATCCGGGTGATGCCGGATGCTGCTGAAGTGAAATGCGATGGCCACATCGCGCTGCCTACAGCAGGGAACGGCAGCGCGTTTGGATTATCACCTACTAAAAGCATGCGCCACGAAGCTCTGTGGAAGAGATGAATGAAGATGCTTATCGCAATAGGACTGGCGGTGATAGCTGTGCATGCTGCGTGCAACGACTCCGGAGATTTGCTGGCACTGAAATGAGAAACTTGGTACGCGCAGGCGTTCTCACGGGACACGGGCGGGCAAGTATTGCGGTGAAGCTGCCACGGTGGGCAGCTATATACTGTTTTCGATGGCGCGCACCTCGCACATTTTCTTGTTTACATGGGATCTAATGGCCGGAAAATGTATCATACTATTGCAGTTTGGCAACATACTGAATGTTGGTGCCGAAAAATTGTGTTTTCCAGAAACGTATGAATCAGTAAAAAATGAGCACAACTCTATTTGGTCAGTTCTCAATTGCAAACGTTGGCACCGGGAAAACATACGTAATGGGAATGTATCAACAAGTTTCTACTGTAACTGAGTGGATCTTAAAAATTTACATGACCAAAAAAAATTGGCCAGCAACTGTAATGCCCTACTCTGTCTTGGCAGGGATGGCTCCACAACACCACCACGCCATCTTTGTACTGTCCAGCCTTTCACATGCTTGCAATGAACATTGCAATGAATTGATGTCTGCATTTTTTCACCTGCTGAGCGCTATCCTCTTCCAAAGGTGGTGCCGGTGGTGGGTGCATTGGTGGAGGTGGAGACCACTCCTCCGTCGGAGAGCTGCAGAAAGGAAATAATCTTAAGAACCATGTGCAATCTTTATTAAAAATGTTGTTACGCCCATTCTGCTGTTATTTTGCTTTCATCAGCATAATCACTCCCTACCAGCCACGGTAGCCAGTAGATGTGGCATTGCACTAGTCAGCTCGAGGTCACGGGTTCAATCCCAGCATCGACAGCTTATTCAATGCCATCACATACAACTTCTGTTGCAGCAGCCTGCAAAAGTGTTACAGCTCATCAGAGATGTTTTACAGTTGCCGCACAACCTTTGTGCAAAGCTACTGCAAGCCATGACATCCATGGTGGCATTAAAGACGTTTTCAACAGAACATATGAAAAATGGTGCTTCATCCACTGCTCATCTTATGACTTGGCTTCGCTACTGATGTAAGCTTTTTACAGTAATGCTGGAGGCATGGACAATAATGCCATTAAATAGTCGTATTTTGTTTGTTGAGGGGGTTACATTTGCGATCTAAAAGAAAAGTCACACGAAAGTTAGAGCCAGGTTTGACAGGCAAAAAAAACCAATTCAGTTATTTCTCAATGCCCCTTGCAGGTTTTTTGCCCACTTGTCAATCTAGTACAGTCGATTCCCATTAATTCGACTCTGACAGGACTGACGAAATTGACTGAATCATCTGGCGGGTCAAATTAAATAAGAAGCAGAAAAAAACACCAAAACACATTGTCGATTCATTCGTCAGTATTTGCCCGATTCTAACACACCACCGAATCAAATGCAGGCCTACTTTCTATGTCTCCAAAGTAGAAAGGTAACCTAGAAATTACGTTAAAGCTCCTAAACAAAGTAGAAACCTTATGTGAACTTGATTTGTTAGCAATAAAAATCGGCAAGAGTCTGATTTGTGTTACACTGCAGCGGCCTGTTTCCTAAAGTCCACTTCGCCGCAGTATGATAGTGTTATGCGGTAAAGCATACAAACCAGCTTAGACACAGTCAGTAGCCCAACATTTTCTAGCTTTTTAGACCAAGTTTCTGGTAAAATAAAATACTGCTTAATAAGCATAAATATTCTTTAGAAATTGGATACTGCTGCTGGCACCACAAGCTCATGATGCTTGCTTTTTGTACAGCGTTCTGCTGTGCGAAAATACAACTACCAGTGGTAACAAAGGTGTAATTTCCACTTCCATGACAATAATCTGAGTACATTATTTACCACTGTGAAAAAAAAAATTAAATAGAGAAGTTAAACCCCTAGAAAAAAAGCATTTGTTTGTACAAAACACTTTCATGACAACTATTACCACCAAAGCTGATGGCTCTCGCGCATCAAATGGATACGAGTGAAAGAAACTGGTCATAAAGGGAGCCCCATGGCTACATGCTTTACTCTTTCTTGCACTGTGCCTCACTGCACCGAAAATTGGCCAACTGCTACAGCCATTCTTTAAAACTGATAGTGATGGTAGCACCAACTAGCCCAGCACCAAGTTTTATTGCTACAGCCATGTTCCCAGTTCGCTGATTCTAGCGTGGACAGAGCAGTGACAAGCTCCAGAAGAAACAGAAATACAATTTTAACAACAGAATGTGTGACATTCTAGATTGCACAGGACACAGCACAGCGCATTCAAATCCCATGCCTCGGCAATACCATGGTTAGTGTCCAGACAGTTTTCGACAGTCTGAGGCCACTATCCACTCCATGGCATCCCCTGCAGCTACTGCTACTCGTTTTTGCTAAATTAATGTGACTTGCGGTGATGCAAGGCTTGTTAAATGGCGATTTTTGTATTCAGGGGGTTAATAACTAAAACAACTCGCTGCTTGTTCACCTGAAAAAAAAAAAAAAAACGTTCCAGCTTCCACTTCAAGAAAGAAAAGGAATTGTGTGTGCTGGTGTATTTTTCCCATGAACATTATTTTCATGCTGCATTATAGTCAAGAAACTAAAACGCTTATAGTATGTTGGGCAGAATTTACGTCAACATTATGAGCAACACCTGTTTTTGCACCGAGGCAATGCGTTAGACGGACCCCACAGAATAAAATACGTAACACAGTAAGAGTTTTGTCAAAACAAATACAAGAAAAAACATATTGAATTCTGGCATTTTACATATTAAAACCATGATCTGGCAATGAAGCACAGCATAGCAGGGGACTGCACATTAATTTTGAACACATCTTTAACATACATCTAAATCTAAGAACAGTAAAACTTTGTTAATTTGACACTTGTTAATTTGGCAAATTAAATCATTCGGACTTGTCCTTTGGTCCCGGCAGGCGTATGCATTATTTTTTGCATTGAAGCTCTCGTTAATTCGGACGTATTTGGCCGCAGATAGGTTGATTCGGACAATTGTTGGTGCTCAGCGAGCCCTGGAGTGCTGCAAATGTGCAACACAAAAGAGCGAAAATGGCATTAGCATCCACCAAAACGAAGTGGCAAAGTCCGCATCGCCATAGGCGTCAGTGGAAATCATATGTGAATGACAGCAACACCACAAAAGCTTTGTGCCTAGTTGTGCCTCTAAAACCTTGGGTTTACCGCCACGCATAACACTGCGCTGGCCATGTACAGTGCTCACGGAATGAAATAGGACACGGAGCATTTAGTAGAGCCCTACATATGTGCAAAGTACGCGAGAGCACCATGTCATGTCGCTAGGAATTTGGTCACCAAACGTGACGACGACTCCGGTGTACGCGTTCGCGCCAAAATTACATCGATGTGACACGAACTGCAGCCGGTTGAAACGAAAGTATGCGCACTACTTAGCCCTAAATTGACGCGTTTCATTCAGTGAGCACTGTACCTTCATGACTGCATAGTCGCCATCCATGATCGCATCAATAGCGGCCGCGGTTTCGTCCGCAGTGGTTGCAGCTTTTGTTTTGGCAAACTTTTGAGGATGAAGAGCATTGGATACATCATGATGAACGGCGACCAGCTCACTGGTGAAAAAATCGGGATGTATGAGTGGTAGTAAAGTAGTCTGCCTCAGATGAAGAGCCGTGCCACGGCTGCACTGTGAAGGAAGTCACGTGGCCTTTGTTGCTGCGAGGGCTAATCAGCCACGAGATGACAAGAATGGAAGCTTCCGCACCATTTTCGTACAAAATAGAGACAGGATTGGCTCATTCATTCCGTAAATAAAGCAAATAAAAGCATGTTGACGTGGTAAGCATTTATTTATTGTTTCTTTGATACCCTTGATAATTCGACATTCGGTTAATTAGGACATATCTTTTTTGGTCCCGTGAAATCCAGATTAACGAGGTCTTACTGTACCAAAGCGTTTTTGCATTTTGCCCCCATCAAAATAGAGACATCACAGCCGGAATCGAACCTGTGACCTCAAGCTCAGCCCCAACGCCATAACCACTAAGCTACCACGGCGGGTGAATTTGAGGGGACCTAAATGTGATTTGCCTTACCAAAACATCAACTTAGAGTGAACTGGTTTTATGAGAAACTAAAAGCAAACGCCCACAAACTGCCCAGCTTATTTCTAGAATCAACCATTAGAGTCCATCTCAAGGGAACTTACTGCATCACCAAAGGTCACTCAGTAGGGGCGCAGTGGCGGTAAGCTGCTAACCTGTCATCCTGGGTGGCCTTGTTGGCTTCAGGAAAGCTCCAAGGGTCGCACGGAGCAGGCAGGCTTGCCTCCTGGGACAAGCTGGGCAGGGATGTGTTCCGGGGAAAGTTCCAGGCATCATCCTGCGCTGCATCACCAGCACCCCCCTCGTGGTGGGACATTCCCCAGAAAGTCGTTTGCGAGTGGGGCAGGCCACGTGCTCCAGACCATGGCACATCCTTCAACAAAGCAAGAATCCCACAGATCTCGAGTATCTGTTGATTACTCTTTGTGCCATTTATTCACAAGTGCATCAAAGGTGCACTAAAGAGAAACACAAGTCAGTTTAGACAGATGAATTATTGTTTCACATCTCTATTTTCAATAGTTTCCATGCAAGAGATTGATTGCTAGAAGAGAAAATGAAGGCCGAAACTTCATTTCCTTTCGCACTGAAACCTGAGGCATGAGAAAATGCCATAGAAGCTGAAAATGTCACGGCAACATGGTGCAGGAACTTCAAGGCAGCATCGCTACCCATGTGCAGTTTTTGAGTCTTTTGTAGCTTACTAAGCCTGTTCTCGCAGTGACAGCAGCTTTTTTTCAGTATTTTAAAAGCATAATTTTGTAATACACAGCTTATCTTGGTATCTTTATCTTTAGTGTGCCTTACCATATGGCAAGGTTTTATATCCCGATGCTGTGCAGGGAACAACACGACGAAGATTACGCACGAATCTGTGTTGCTGGTTGACACAGCTCATAGATCCAAAACGCAACTTCAAGCTCACACATCACACTCCAAACACAGTTTCTCTCAAGAATGATATGTGCCTCGAGAAAGGCCCAGATCTAAAACTTCCATTTCCTTTCTTGGAGGCCACGAGCAGCAAGAGCTACACAGACGCAGTTCCTATAGAAACAAGGATGTTTGGTCTGCCAGTCCCAGTGCTCCTTTGTGAAAAACAGCATACAACTTTTGCAACACTCTCTCCAACACAGCCGGGCTGGTCGAGGCTTCTCACAAGCTTTCCTTGTTCCATGGTTTTAAAATAACAGCTACTAAGGAACTGCCATTTGCTGCACCAGATAGTGATCCAGTATTCTCAGAAAGAAACGGTGTCCTCGAGCACTACAGTCAACAGTTTGCTCTCTAGTAAACAGGCCCGAGCAAACATTCCCTTGTGAGACGTACCTGCAATGGGGGCACATCCAAGTCAAGTAGCGACACAGAACCTCCATTGCTAACAGCTGGGCCACCACCTGACGCTGCGCTGCTGGCACCAGACGAGCCACTGTTTACCGAACAGGTCGGTGATGCTGGCGGAGAATCAAAGCTGATCAGCAGCGCCCCATTGTCTTTGCCTGCAGCACCAGAGAGAGCCACACGATGGGGTGGCACGGGGGGTGCAGGTGCTGCACCTTTGCGAAATGAGCTTCTGGCTGCACCTGCCGCAGGCTGCTTCGGTGCAGGCCCTTTCTTTGCTTGCGCACCCTTTTGCTGTCCTTTTCCTGTTGAGCCAAAGAGGTTCAGCTGGCCACGTACAAATCCAGTCCGCCGGGAGAACAGGCTCGAAGACGTCCCATTGGGCACCGTAGTCCAAGAGGAGTCTTTCTTCGCTGACGAACCGAAAAATGCATCAATCTCTGCTGCTGCAGTGTTGCTCTGCGAGAGATAAGGATGCCAGTGTTTAGACGGTGAACTGTTAGCTTAAGCTGAATTGTGGTCAACTAAGTATGTTTGATTAACAAGATTTTCTAATAGATTCAAATATGTTACAAAAACATGGGCTCTTGATACTGAATCAAATGCCAAACAGCTTTCTCAATTCTCAAAATGGGGAAACAAACATGGACAGGAAGTAAGGTAAGAAAATGTTTACTTCTCTGAAAACATGTAAGGCAACTGTGCAGCCTACCGCAGAAGTGTCTTGTACACAGAAATCAAACCAAGGAAGAAGATTGGCTGCTCTCGCAGCTCAAGCAGTGTGCCTGAAGCTAAAAGAGCCCCTGCAAGTAGATATGTGATCCCTGCAATGTGCTGATCAATTGCAAACTGCATGCACCGGTCTTAAGAAAAATCAAAGTTTTTTCTCAGTTCCCATGATCTGTAATCGTCTGTGAGAAATGAGACAAGGACAGGATGAAGTAGTGCATGGAGAGTGGAATACTGAACTGTGATTGAAGAAAAAGAAGATACAAAGGCTAATGCTAGTACATTGAACCCCGTACGAATCGTTTGTGCAATGACTCAAAGCTGATAATGTGTACAATTGTTTTCAAAACTAGGCACATTCATGCCTACCTGGTTACAACAGTGTGCATGCTGTACTTACACCAATGTGAGATTCATTGTGCGCAGAGTTCCTTTGTGAATGGAAGCCACCAACCTTAGGTGGTGCTGAAAAAGAAAAATATTACATACTGTACATCAAGCATCTGAATAAAGAAGATAAAAAACAGCACTGAGGCTTAGCAACAGGACTCTAACGAAATGTGAAATAACCAAACATATGATCAAGGCAACCCGAATCCAGTATCTTATGCTGAATCATATTGTAAATCACAACATACAATAGGCCACACAACATAATGAATCATACACTGGGTTTCTTGGGTTACATTCTTGCCAAACAAGATCTGGTATGTGAATATGTATGGTGCAACTCAAATAGACAACCAAAAATACTATGGTCAGCCATACACTGCTAGCAGCCTCTACATGTGGTGTCGTTCTTGTGTACTGCGTTACTTCACCAATGCTTTCAAAGCTCATATTACGGTCAATGTTTGCACATTTTTCTGACCAAATTTTGCTTTTAGTTCTACAAGAACATCGGAAGTTTTAATTGTAAAGTGCCATACTGAGCCACAGCATCTCCATTTGGTTCCCTGTTGGATTCTCTGTGGAGCTTTGGCTACGGATTGTGCATGTTTTCTGTGCTACAAAACACTATACATAATGGGATGGAAAAAAAATTGCGTGGTTCTTCACACTGTTAGTTTGACTGAAGAAGACTGGCATTAAACGAAGATGTGACAGCGAGCTCGCGACGACAGCGAGCCCATCCTCTTCCATACACAAATTGATACATGCGCTTGTTTATTAAATTATGTTGTCTATTTATGTGTACATGCACATGTTTAAGTATCACATATAAGACGTTCAGTTCACGGTTCATGCATGTGCCATTCGTTGCACTTATTTCATGACATATAGCTCTCATTGATGAGCCACTCCTGCAGGCTATATACCAGTTTTATCTCCAAAGATGTGAGAGGTTTCTATAGTGGGTAATTGTGAAAAGACTAACTGCATGAACTGGTTAATGAGAGTAAAAAAGAAAACTAATGAAAAGATAACAGGAAGACAAGGCCGAAAAAGTAACTTTAACGAATGGCTTATGCAACAAATGGCAAGGTAAGAGGGTAACAGTGGGGCACTCACGAGGTCGTGGAGGTGGCTTCTTCTTGGGTGTATGGACGACCTTTGGCCGAATAACTGTGGGCCGGCTTGGTGCAACGCCATTTTTCCGCTCATTCTAGAATGTTCAAATAGTCAGTGTTTATTTCCTCTTAAGCTGTGCATATGCAGGTAGTACTTTCTGCCAGGTGACAACAGGGCAACAGGGTTTAAGTGAAAAAATAGGTTAATCAAGGGGCAAAAGTAAGAAAGCAGGGACCGCCATATTTACACGCATAAGATCAGCATTTCTGATCCCCACTAAGGCCAATCAACACAGAGTGTGGTCAAAGCATAAAGCATGGGCAAGTATACCAGCAACGAAGTCAGAAAACTTGTTTCAAGATTTTACTTGCCAAAAGCACAATCTGATTATAAGGCACGCAATTGTAGGGAACTCTATTAATAAATTCGGCCACCTGGGGCTTTTTGCCGTATACTAGCACTTTTACATTATGCTTCCATCGGAATGCATGAGGCCGCTATGGCCAACATCAAACTCACAAACTCGTGCTCAGCAGCACGACACCATAGCAACTGAGTTACCACGACAGATAGCACCAAAGTCAAGTGTGCTGGAAAACGATACAAAGTGGTACATCTGAACTGAGTTCTACTTGCACTGAGTAAAGCCCAATAAAAAGTGTCCTTGCGACAGTACCTTTAAATCATAGAACTATGATAAACAGCGGTATCTTAAAGGTCTACTAAACTTGTGAAACGTATCATAAAAGTATGATATGTTAGCAACAAAAATTACATGCCTGTATATATGACATCCCCAACAACACTTTTTCAATAGACCAATCTACACACAGCACTGCAGCTCCCACAGAGGTGAACAAGGAATAAGATCTTTACTATACACAAATGAAATAATCATGCCAGTCAGTGAAAAAAACAAAAACAGCTTTTTAATGAGATGGCAAATTTATCTTGCTTTGAAGTTAACTTGCAGCCAAACAAAGTAGAAAAGAAGTACCTCGTGCTAAAAAAAAAAAAATTTAAATTAAATTATGGGGTTTTACGTGCCAAAACCACTTTCTGATTATGAGGCACGCCGTAGTGGAGGACTCCGGAAGTCTCGGTCACCTACCTCGTGCTACCAATTGCATTCGCATTTCGATGACTGTTGGCATCTGTAGCTCTGCCACTTACAGGATGTAACGACAGTGATCATGATGTCAACATGTTCATTCACTTCTTATTGCCAGAAGAAATGCACTTAATTGCACATAAAGGTACTTGTACGCAGTGTTAGAACATTAAAAATTAGCTTCGCACATGAATTGTTACCCGAAAGTGACATTTGTGGGTTTGTTGAAAAAAAAAAAAAATTTAACAGGAGTCACAAAAGAAGGACTCTATATTAACATGCTTTTACGTCTTATGACTTCAAAGGCACACCTTGTTGCATTTTAAGTGCAGCCTGTAAGACAGTACTGCAGAGGTGACCACTATGGTTTGTGCACCAGCGGACGCAGTGGACGTAGCCTCGGACGGTCACTTTTGGCGATGTCACTTTCAGTGCACAATTATTCATTAGTTAAGCAAATCCAGATGAGCTGATTGGCTGGTTGAGCGCTGTCATGTCAAGGGGATGGAATTGCCAAAAGTGACTGTCCAAGAATACGTCCCCTGATGGATGCAATGTCTTGGAAGCATTCAGCGTATTTAGAAACACCGAGTACAGAATGGTTTCTGAGCAAGAGTTGGCGACACACTGAGATGCTTTCATTTGACAAGCACACATGACATCAGTCGTGCTTTGTCTCACTCAAGTGCCGCTTTCCAATACAGAAGTTCGGAACCAGTACGTCATGAATTCATGGCAACCAGCTAGAATAGTTTAATGTATCCCAGACAAGTACAACTGTAAATAAAAACTTGCTTTGAAAAATGATGCAGTTCACCAAATTCCTTGAGCCTCTTTTTATTTATTTATTATTTCACGACCAAGGAAAGGGACCTTAACGGAAAATTTTTCAGAAAATGGCTTACCTTGTTATTGTTGCTATCTCTTTGAGCTAGTGGCGGCGCTTGAGCTTGTGCACTGAAATGAATCCAGAATGAAAATCAGCGTAAGCTAATGTATTACGGCCTTATAAAGAAAGGGTCCAGGCGATATAGCATGGATGAATGAGAAGTATTTTCCAGAGGCAAATAACGCCGTTTGCTAACCAGACTACCTTACCTAGCTTTCGGCACTGGTGGTGGCGGCGCAGGGCGGAGCGGTTTTGTGGCCATAGGCACACATAGGGTCGGAGCTGCGACGAGGAAAAAACGGCCAGAGAACTTTAGTGACGAGAACACCTTGATTGCTCGTTGGCGAGCGTTCATAAGCAGGCCATCGCACACACTATTCACTGCGTACCAAACTGCTGACTCTATCTTTATCTATGCGGAAGGCTGACGGACAGTGATAAGTTAAACGAACGGAAACAAGACCTACCAGAAGCCAATTTAATTGCGCGAGTTGTGCTCTGGGCGCGATAACAGAGCCTGCCGGCAGCTGACTCGAACGTACTACGACGATAAGATCATGCAGAAAAAAAATCGAAAAGAAAACGGTCATATGCGCCTGAAACTTACGAATGAGACACTCTAACGGACGGCGCGACCTAACGTTATAGTAGCCAACACCTGTCGCGCTACACAGGGTGACATCAGCCACCAAGGACGCACATGTTGGCAGAATGAGGTCAAAAAGAGACACTAAGGCAACTGTACTTTCGAAAATGAACGTAGCAAAAGTCAATAATATTACATTCTGCTGATTTACGTGGACGACTCCCTTGGTTTACAGCAACTGACCAGACGCGCCTGGTCAGCAGTGTCAGTTGAGAGGCGATGTGTGATACCGTCGGTAAAATCGAACTCACCTGATAGCGTTCTGTATACAACGAGTCGAACAGCGAAGTGAACACGCCAAACAATCACTAACACAAGTTAGTAATTGACGACTCTTAAGTACGAGAGTGCTCCACCAACGGTCAGAAACTCACGCACCTACGCCATTATTAAAGGGGCACGCTGGTAGCGCCGCCTGCGCATAAGAATCACCCGAGTTCTGCGTCCAATACGCGAATTTTGCGAACTCTCAGTCAACAGCAGAAATAGCTCATTATGACGTTTCACGATAAAATAGTTATAAAAGAAAGGCGCTCTACATACATCATGCACAGTGGCGACAGCGCAGTTTATTCGGGGCCCCAGGACGTATAGGTAAAGCCCCTCAATTTTTACGTATAGGGCCTCCATTTTAATGGCATATTCGACTTGCTTCTACCGCGCTTCAACTTGCAGTGATGCGGGACTCACTCGAGATCGGACAGAGAAAGCTGGGGGATGGGGGAGAAGGACTTGCAAACACTGATTCTTTCCGCTAGAAGTGGCTAGATTGAATTAAAGACTTTAACAAACGTTTAGCTAGAACCGCAGTGTAGTTTCACGGTGAAAAACAGCGTATGTGGACATTTGACAAGATCGACTGACCCACTAAAAAAAGAAAGCGATCGACGAGGGCGAACACCTGTATGATTATTCACAATAATTAATTTGCAACTAAAATTAATTGATAGACACCATGAGTGCTTGTACGAACGACCATGTATATGATATACCGTGTGTTCCAGCTTACATTAGCCAATTACGCTGTTCAATGATATATATATAAAGAACATATTATGCTAGATAGAAACCAACAGTGTTCAGTTGCCAGAGCTCTCACAACAGCAATGCAATAGGCCATAAATTCGTATCTTGCGCCATGTTTTTAAATCTTTTTGTTTCGTTGAACAGCTTGGCTAACGTTAACTGATACACCCAATATAAGCTATACAATTACTTTAGTTGAGCGTGACAAACAAAAAGTAGGGGAAGGAAGCACCGATATCACAATCAACAGTTTCTGATGCGTTTTGTAATTCTCTCTTAAGCTTCTCGTTTTATTATAAGTTTTCACGTATACACGACACGTTAGGATCGTGTTGTTCCTAACAAAGTGAACATTTTATAGCGAAGCTGTTAAGGTCTACTTTCCCCACTATCGTGTCCGCGTGTAGAAAAAAAGATCCGAAGATAGTGCAATGCTGGGCCGAGCCGCGGTGGAGGCGAAGCAGGCGTTAAACACTCCCCATGCGTGAGCCGATCCCGAAGATAGTGCAATGCCGGGCCGACCCGCGGCGGAAGTACAGGTAGCCATTAAGAGGCCCCCATACACAGCTTCGCTCGTCATCCTACTTCACAGAGTGGAAGGGCACTGAGTTTTTTTACACCATTGTATGAGAAAGTGGGCTACTACGAACTATTTGTTCGTCCTCTCTTAATTTCCATATGTTTACAGATATTACATTTTGCCCCAGATTCTTGCCTATACGTTTCTGTTTTCCACTAATGACTTTTTCTTACGCTTTTTCTGTATTATTATGATACCCCCTCTCGGGTGAAACGCGCTCGCAGTGTCAGCTGCTTTATTGCATAGCTATTGCTGCAGCCGCTTTTACGTATATAGAGGTCACGTACTATCAGTGTACATGCTAGCTTTGAGCAACTGCTATAACTGTCGCAATCATTAGAACAACGTGCGTCGACGCCCCATGTAAATAGGGACAAGACGTGTGTAAACTGTGCACAGGATTCAACAATCATCTACCGTGTTTTATCTAATTACGCAGGGTTGATTCAAAACGTGCAGTACTGGTGTGAACGCACACCGAGTGCATTGAGCATCGCAGGAAAGCTTCCTAGAACATTTGGCCTAGTGACGCTGTCTGAGCTAGTTTATTGTAAAAAGACAACGAAACCGGAAAAAAAAGGAGGGCGAAAAGAAAAAGAAAAGGAGGGGGGAGGGAGCTTAAAGTCGCATTGAGCACATTTACACTGTGAAAATGGCAAAGTGATGTCGAAGGCCACCAGTCATCACGACCACACAACATATATTGCAGTAGATTATTATTGAAGGGGCATATGCTACGTGAGCGATCCCGAAAAAAAAAAAAATAATGGATAAATTGAGATGACATGAACATCATCACACGGCTGTGTGGGTCAGTGGACTTGGTGCTCTGCTCCTGAGTACAAAAATTGACATTGATGAAATGAAAAAAAAAATCGTATAGTTAAGTATGGCTTCATCCTAAAAAGCCTGCCTGGCGGACATTAATCAGCCTTCCTGTACACAGAAATCTATCTAGCCACCAGCGTCGCTTTTTGGAAGTCGAATCGCACGGTTCATATATACTGCTGGTTTACAACTCGTTGGCATATACAGGGTGTCCCACGTGACTTTAGGCTCCTAACCTTAAAAAATATGCGAATGCCACGTAGCTGGACAGAACAAAGGGAAATGTTGTTGCCGTCTCTTGAAGATGCTCAGACTATGTATTTTTTTTTCGCCTAATTACATAATTAGTCTTAATTAAATAATCAGCTTCTCAAATATTATAATGAGACGAAAAGTGTCAATGAAGAAATTGTAGAGCAACATGAAAAACTCCCGATAAAGCTTTCTGTTGCTCAATGCGTGCCACGTAAAAGTGCTTTTCCGAGCGTGAAAGAAGTCCGCGAATACACGCAAAAATTGCCGCGCGACTGGCCGCTCGAGGCACTTTGCAGGTACTTGCGAGCTTCTTTCATATAAAAAACACAATGAGAACAACACCGTAAATTAAAAAGAAAAAAAAATAGAAAATAAATAAATAAATGCTATGGTTGGGAGTGGAGAACAATCAGCCTAACATGGTAATCGATTAGATTCAATAAGATAATTTTGGACTGCCAGAGAGCGGTATTTATTATGACAGAAAAGCGGAGAGGTCGGCCTGAATCAATGCTCTGACCTGCTACTCGGCGTTGGGGGAAGGGGGAAAGGGTGTAGAACGAAAGAATAGAGAAGACGTTGATTATGAGGTCGAAGATGGTGGTGAAAATCTTGCACGCTCCAAGACTCTTCAGTCTCTTGTCCAGTCCGCTCTCATACAAAAATTTGTTGAGAGCTTTCAGACTATCAGGCTGGTGACGAGGATCAGGAGAAGGTCCCAATATAACATTTTCAGTTAATGATCCAACGGCACATTTTGGCAAGATATCTGTCAGCAAACATTTGTGTGGCTGAAACAAAAAATAGAGGCTCAGAAAGACAGAATTACAGGCACGCATTAATCTGAGCAAATATTAATTGCTAAGCCGAATTTGCACTAATCCTTTTCTTATTGCAGAAAAATGTCTACAAGAGAATAATAAATTATCTATTGTCTCCGCTTCGGAACAGAAATAGGACGAACATGTGGGGACCAGACCAGACCTGTGTTGAAAAGCATTTTAACGTAGGCATACGGCAGCGCAGCCTCGGGATGGACACCTTGACTTTTCGTGTTCGGCAAAAATTTGTGCCAGGAGTATAAAGGATGTCAGTAATCCACATGTAGAGTTAGTGATTGCGGCGCCTGACAATGCCTGCATAATGACGCTCCTATGAAATCTAGCAGCAGTGACATAAGCAGACAAAGGACAATAGGGAAGAATTGGGCTGCTTATAGGTACCTTGGAGACAATCTGCAATTTCATTTATAAGTAGTCCTTTATGGCCAGGTACCTAATTTAAAGGCAAACTTCTCAAGTATCCGGGTACCAATTAGTGAAACGCGTCCTAATTACACAAGAGTCACGAGAAGCGGCAAGGGATGATCACAAAGATAAGGAATCGGTGACTACCCCGGCTGCGTCGTTGATGAACTTAATTTGCATACAGACAGCACAACTGCCGTGAATTCGGCTAGAAAGATGGGTATGATATCTGGCACCCGAAGAGAAAACGTCCTGTCATGAATTGGGCAAAATAAACCTACACCTGACTTTCTTCACATTGCGAAGCATCTGTCGCCATTACGATGCTTGTTTCAAGGCTCTACAGATGATATTGTAATAGATCGTCTAGAATAAGATGGGGTAGTTATTGTTCATTATTAGCAACATATCATCGAAAGGAGTATCTGCGCCAGGGGGGGGGTGGTGGTGGTGGTGGTGGTGGTGGTGGTGGTGGTGGTGGTGGTGGTGGTGGTGGTGATGATGATGAAGAAGAAGAAGAAGAAGAAGAAGAAGAAGAAGAAGAAGAAGAAGAAGAAGATGATGATGATGATGATGATGATGATGATGATGATGATGATGCCTCTCAATTAATGGCACAAACCCACTATGGGGGACAGTCCATGAATCGGGTGGTAATATGACTAAAAAATAAAATAAACTAGTTAACAAATAAATAAGCCACACAGAAAAAGCAAAATAAATCAATAATACAAGATGAGAAATAAACTGCTAATGAATGAGAGAAAGTAGTGATTAATATGATAGTCAGCCTTGCCCTGATAGGAGTAGCAACAAAAACTTATTACTGAAATACATAAAGTAAAGGATATACTGAAACGTGAACAAGTTAAATTTTGAATGTTAATATTAATAAGATTTTAACTGTGAATTTGTGTTCTTATTTTTTGAATGTTCTAAATTGAAGTAGAAGTAAATCAATTATGGAAACTGCGAAATATTAATAAGGTAGTCTTTTTGTGTCACAGAAAACCACAAATGGCTAGGCAAACGTTCCTGTGGCTCTATCCTAATACCGCTGCTCCAAGGGAGAGTATAACAGTACTGCTTAAAGGCAGTCCTAGATTTCGAAGCGGAACTTCTAGACATCGTTTTCAATGAGGAGAAAGCCGCCGACACGACAATAAGAAAAATGATTCTTGGATTTTGGCTCATTGCAGAGGCAGCATAAAGGGGATACCGCCAGACCACATCTGTGCAAGTAAAAATTAAGTGTTGGATTACGGCAATGCAACCTTGTAAATGATACTTCGAATTGCCGGTTAGGACACCATTGTTGGTTCCAAGAATAACTTAGGTACATAAAATCTGTAGGTTTTGCTAATGACAGGGCTTTGTTGTCTTCAGTTAAAGAAGATTGCCTATATCTGGCTGCAGTCATGTGCGCAGTTGCCGGCAGCACAGATATCACCGCACCTGTTAAAGAAACTCGTGCTAAAGAATCGGCTATTTCATTGATATTAATGTCTCGGTGGCCTGGGACCCATACTAAATGAACTAAACTTAAGCGGGGCGGAGCTAATGTATAAAACGTGTTCAATGCTGTCGAATCTGTAGATGCATTAAGCGCGCTGCATACAGATAATCTGTGACGATAATAAATTTGTAGTATAATTTTGTAGTATATTTTGTAGTAATAGCTTTTGTACGTCATTGAGGAACAAGGACCACCACCTTTTCGTCATCCTCTCGGTGAGCGGACACCTGATTAAGTGTCAAAAGAGACAAAAATGCGAAGACTGTGCGATGTAAAAAAAAAAAAAAAAATCCACCGCACATTTTGCAATCGGTCAAATAAATGCTTTACAACTAACGGCGAAGCGTACAATCTTATCATTTTCATCCTATGCAAACCGTAATCTCATGGAATGTGTATGTTTATCCACCACAAAGGTTGCAACTTTTCTGTGACGGAATTTTCACGTTTATGCGCGGCGTCGTTTACACGCTGTGCCGAAATGCAAACTCAAATTCAGGCGAATGCACAGTGAGAGACGTATATGCGCTTCAGTGTTTCTACTTAATTATGGCACAGAGGTACTACTTTGCAGTAGTTTCACGTTTTAATACCCCGTTTACTAACATACCCGCTTTGTTCCAGCAGAACCTCAGAACGCGTCGTCTAGCAATGTGTCGATTTTGTTGCAACGAAACGGTGGCGATATCTATCGCCTCAGCGGTGGGGGGGCACACCTTTCAGCCAAGCGGCAATATCGCGATAGTAATATTATAGAGTGCACACTGTTCAACCTTCGTCTAACAATTAAAGCTCATTCTCGGAAGGGAAAATAAGTAACACTGCATTTTGCATTTCCATTTTGTGTATGGAAATGCAAAACATGGAGCTATACTTTTAAAGAACACATGCTTCTGCTCAAACACATATCCGTATTTCTCGCTCGAAAAACAGATGTATCGCGCCGCAACACAGTTCGAAATTGTTTTTACCTACACACGACTCGTGTCATGAAGGCTGCTCCGGCAACAAGCTAGCTATGCATGCCCCCATCGTATGCTCACAGGTCATCGATATATGCTCCGTCTGAATTTAATGTACACAAACCGCCAGCGGGCACAGTCGGTTCTTTTCAAAACGCATATAACAGCATATTGGTTCCTAGATTTGCGCGACTTGTACGTGTCCTGTTCATTCGATGCCATGTTGTTCCATATATAGCGCGCTAATTGTAATATGTACAAGTTGACCTTCCGTATATCGCCAACGGTGAGGTCTTTGAGAACGTGTAACGGTAGCCTGCACTGCTGCCAGGTGTGTCTGGTGTAGCAACTTGCTGAGGTGCTGCAGGCACAATCGGTGACCTCTTCTCGCCGTGCATACACCATCAGTGCAGTGTTGTAAGGTCATTAAAGACGAATACGAAAGGGAACAGACCACAGACAGGGTGAGTCCTTACGCCTTTGTTCTTGTCAGTGCACTGATAGCACATTCCTCGTATATACAGGAGCGCTGTGCCGAAGTCGCGCCACTGAGCAACGAAGGGTGAGCTGAACGTCACGCGGGTCCTAAATATATACAAAAACTGCTGCAGGCAGTACTCCTCTGGATGCAGGAGCTTCGCGCGCGAAAGAAACACACAGGGAGCAGGCGCGTGAAACTCGCAGCAGCAGACACACGTGACAACTCACATGAACACCGAGAAAGAAAGAAAATAAACGCAGCGTATGCTATTTACAGTGGATAATCAGTCCCAAACATAGAAATAATATGAAAAAACGACCGTTATCGCGAAAACACGGAGGAAGGTGGAAACAAAGACGAGCCCATGTGTTGAGAGCACACGCGCGTCGGACCTAGACCTCCGGCGCCGTCTGGTTCCGCTTGGTAAGCGGCCCGATGGCCTCCTTGAGATAGAGGTAGTCCCAGCACCACGTATTGTACGCCAGCAGCACGATCAGCGCGCAGCCGATCTTCATGGCGATGCCTGGCAGGACGAACTCGTTCTCGAGAAGGTCTCCGTAGTCGGTGACGTACTCGCTCACGGGCGTCGCAGTGGATGCCATGAAGCCGAAGTAGCAGCTGAAGGTGAACGGCATGAGCAGGTACAGCGGGTGCACCTTGAGCGCGTCTGAAATGTGGCAGATGAGCGGTGCGAAGATCACGATGTTGTTCAGCGAGTTGTTGATCTCGGCCAGCAGCAGGGCGACGAACGCGACCAGCAGCTGCAGGTGGAAGGCCGACGTGATCGCGTGGTGCGGCAGCAGCCAGTCGAAGGACTGCTGCAGGTTGTAGTGCGCGGTGAGCTTGGCCACGCACACACCGGCGCCCATGGTGATGACGAAGGCCCACGAGATCTTCATGACGGCGTGTTGCGCCGTCTCGCCGTGGAAGCGACGTCGCGACCGGCCGCGCCCATAGTAGTAGAGACTGGGCACCGCGTGCAGGACAAAAGCCAAGAAGAAGATGCACGCCGTCTCGTTAAAGGTGGACTCCGCAGCCTCGATATTCAGCGCTTCGGCGTAGTGGTGCGAGCCGACGATGGCCGCGGCCATGCAAAGGAAGGTGATGATGGTAGCCATCTCGGTGAAGCTGACTGCTCCCAGCTCGGCAAAGTGCCGGTAGATGATGTCCTCGAAGGCCCGCTTGGAGATGTGGTCACTGGACACCACGTCGCTCGCGTAGCACACGGACAGCACGAACCACAGCAGGAACGAGCAGAGCACCGTCAGGGGCAGGTGGCACTGAACCCACTGGTAGATGGTGATGCGGCGGTAGTTGTACATCTGCTCCAGGAAGGCCTTGACGAACAGGTTGCCGCCGCAGCCGACCACGGAGCCCATGCTTCCCAGCACGGCGGAGTACGATATGCCGATGAGCAGGCCCTTCTTGACGGTGAAGAACTCGCTCAGGATGCGTATCACGTCCGGCATGACGACGCCGCCTTCGATGAGGTAGCGGGCCTCCATGATGGGCGTGCCGATGCCCGCAGTGCGGCGGACGTAGCGCGTGCGCAGCTCGAGCAGGTGGAATAGCCGGTTGTCCTGGATGTGCTGCAACGCCTCCATGGCGATGGGCAGCACGATGGCCGCGGTGCGCACGGCATTGGTCCACATCGAAACCAGTATGGTGGTGATGACGAAGCCGCCGATGATGAAGCCCGACTTGCCGCCGAACACCAGCAGCGACGTCAGGATGACTCGTTTGTGCAGGTTCGTCGCTTCGACTCCGTGCACGATGAGGGCGTACCTGAAAGGAGAGGGGCCGGTGTTAATTGCCTGTGTGTGTGTGTGTGTAAACTTGCTTACAAAACGCCCTTTGAATAAATGGCGGAACTGGGAATATAGTTCATCGCCTTTCCCCCTGTAGACTGAGACCTCTCAGCTTTGCAATAATTTCAGTTAGGAAAAAAAAAAAAAGAAAGCAGGAAGAACCCCATACGAGCCCATAAACATTGCGTACGTGATACACAGAAACTTGCAGATGAAACTTTTATTATACTCTGGTTATATTTAACTTTGTTATTACAGGTCTTGTGAAAGGCGCTCAAACAATTATTTTCTTGTTGACACAACTCAACTTACTGTAAAAGGGGACCAACTTGAACATAACGTATCGATAGCAACGCCACGTATTTCTTGCTGAATTATGTAAAGCTGAATATTCTTATTTACTAAGAAAACAAAATTAAGGAGTTGGTTTTAGTAAGTTGCGTAAATCATATTCTGCAACATGTTTTTGGACAGCAATTACTCTAATCACGTCTGCCAACTTTTTCAATTACACATGTGTGATCTTGTGGGGCAAAACACAAAGCGGCAAGAGAACATAACTTGCGTGTTGAGCCCTTGTAGACGCCAGTACTTTCAATATCAGCATTACAAAACTTCCTCGGAGAAGAGGCTACAAGAGCGCAGTCATATAGACTGAAGCAGCGTATATGATAGGAACGTGGCTGAGGGTGCTGAACGAAGTAAATGTGATCCAATTCACAGAAGACAAGCGGTGCGTACCCGACATACAGCAGCATCGTTTCGGAGGTGTAATACTCCAGAAGCTCGGAAGTTGAGTAATTGAGAAACGCTGGGGCCAGAATTATCGGGAGGAACGACACGATGGCTGGTGGGATGGACTGTGGCAAAAGAAAAGAAAAAAAATAATTAGAAGAAGCAAGCTTATGATGCTCTTGGGCCGGACAACTTTCCGAAGTTCGGCTTGTATAGAAGTTTTTCTTGCCTTACTGTCCGTGAATAAGCTACCTGCACATCGATTTGCAGCGCCCTCAGTAGTACCTCTTATGCTAGCACAACCCGACTATCTGACTTGCTACTGCAGCTAGATTGCAGACTTCTCGCACCAGGCGCTGACCAATCGTCATGGTGAACATGCTATAGCGAACATATTAAGGAAAACGGCGGGCGATGAAGATTGGCTACGATTACTTTTGTTACATGTCGTTGAGACAGCGCTGTTGTACGCGAACGATTGAAATCCCAGCAATTCACACAGGAAAGCAAATAAAATATTTTCCATCGCATGCGTAATTCACAATTTTATGCGGAACAAAATGTAGTGCCGCCATTGGTCTCCGGACTTTTGCTCGCGGGTGTACATTTACGACCGCGAAGGATACCTTCCTGCGTGAAAAGCATGTGATCCCTATGGCTTTGGACTCGTATTCACAAAATTTCAGGCACGTAACTGCTTTCCACACTTAGTCATTGCAGAGTCGGATGCAGCGTTAACATGGCGATCGCTATCATGACTGACTGATACTCAAACGCTGGCTATAGTGACAACGCTCTCACGCAAGAGAGAAAGAAAATGAACTTTAATTACAAGGATAGCTTAGTGGGTCTAAGCAGGAGTGATGATCAGTGGTGAGGATCATGAACGAAATAAATAAAAGTACACACTCGTAACCTGCTGGTCAAGTCATCGGCACGAAATTCCATAGATGCGTAAAAATTAGCGCGCACACGTAAACAGGGAGTCAGGCATACACGACACGACAGCACTGTTTTTCGTGCCTCAGAGATGCACCAACAAGCACAAGTGTTTAACCCATTAAAGTTTGTAGTTTGCAGGGTATCCGCATACCGACAATATCAGTTTGCAGGGTATCTTTCATGCATCTAATGAGGTAACGCCACGTCACTTGCGTTTCTGTCTAACTATCGCGAGACCGGGAGAAATGCTTGTTAATGTATGGTCCCCCGACGGCCATTTACACTGCTGTACAGTGAGTCGTTTCTCGCAGTTCCAGCATTTGGGTTACTATGAAACCGGTGCGTGTGCCGTAACCTTCGATTCGGCAGATGCGATGCTATGGGCGTGTACCTGGAATAGCCAGAGCAAGACTACGTAGAGGACGATGAAAGCGCAGTGGCTGTCGGCCGAGCGTTGCCACAGCAGCGGCGTCAGGCAGACCGGGATGAAGTACATGGCGAAGGCGCGCACGTAGAAGCCGATGGTCATGAAGCGGTCGGGCAGTCTGTGCCGCACCAGGTCCGTCAACGAGAGGTCCTCCGGACTCGCAATGTGCTCTATCATGGTTCTGCTTCTCGGCCGTCACTGAAGTTCCCCGACTCGTGAATCTCGGAAGGATGTTGCACCTGCGTGAGCGTGGGACACATGCGCGTCAGCTATTACAGCAAAGCTGTTCAGAGCGCGTTGTAACGCTTTTCGTGCGGCGCGACTCCCGTGATGAAAGGCCAAAGTGTCGTGCGGAGGCGTGGTCGGTACCGAATGTCAGTCAAACAGCCCGAAACGCAGCCTGCTTCGAAGCTGCCGTATGCGACCAGAACGTGAGAACGCGCACCTATTGCACAGTTGCCACACGGCGCACTTTCAATCGTGATCGAGCTCGATCGGCATTGAATTTCTCGGTCGCGACTGGCCCATTTACGCAAGCTGTGGGAGGGAGCCAATCGCGGTCAAGGATTTCGATCCGGATTGGGCTCGATCGCAATCGAAAGTGGCCATGTGACGTCGTGTAAGCGTGTAAGGTCGGGTACACAGCCCTACCAGGCCGTCGGAATGCGCAACCAGACTCCGGCGTCGGTTAAACTTGCGCAGCATGCATTGTACCTCGCCTAGCTCGCCCTGCTTACTCGCCCCAGCTTCTGTACTTCTACGATTCACTGTACGTACATAACAGAGAATGCAGAAGTACTGCTCGGACATTGTGAGGAACTTGAAAAGCCTTGAAAATAAAGTAAAGCGTTAGCGAAGTCTTGGGTAGATTTCAGAGAGTGTAAGGACAGACCACTAGAACTTCCGAAAAGTGGGACAACTCCCTCATGCAGCTTCACTGCCTTTGATGTACAAGTTGCTCGGATTGGCGTACATCTGCGAATTTATGAAGGTATAAAGGTTGTTCGTGTGTGTAGTTTTACCAAAGAAGCTAGCAAACTACTAAATAAACGAGCAAGAAACGACGATCAAACAGTAATCCGAGCAAGTATCTGACACTTGGCAATCAGAATAAACATCTCGAAGCTTCTATAGCGGCGTCAGATCATTGTGAAACTGCATATCAATCCGAGAAGTCATTTTTTTGTCGAGGAATGCTTACACTCATGCAGCTGTGTTCGTAAGAGGATGCTTTAGCTTGGGGAAAACGACATATTCTCTATTTTAAAAAGGTGCAATACTTCAAAAATACTCTCATTACATGACAACTGAACAAATTTGCATGCAATATTTTACTTTAAAAAAGAAGGGTCCAGTTATAACTAGTATAAAAGCAGAATCCGTGCAAATATCCCCCCCCCCCCCCCCCCAAAAAAAAATTATGAGGTTTTACGTGCCAAAACCACTTTCTGATTATGAGGCACGCCGTAGTGGAGGACTACGGAAATTTCGACCACCTGAGATTCTTTATTGTTCACTTAAATCTAATAAGTACACGGGTGTTTTGGCATTTCACCTCCATCGAAATGCGGCCGCCGTGGCTGGAATTCGAGCCCGCGACCTCGTGCTCAGCAGCCCAACGCCATAGCCACTTAGCAACCACGGAGGGTTGCAAATATTCCACAAAATTGACGAAAATTCTAAATATCCATAAAAGTGCGTAACCTAACACTACCTAACACTATCTAACTTAACCTAACCTAACCTAGTACCATAATAACTCCGTCACACACAAAAATAATAATATATCGCAGTTCTTAAAACATCACTGCTGTTATAAGTGATGTAGAGGTCTTTATTGGTTTCTGCGTTCGCACAAATCTAGATTTCTGTGTGTGGAGAGAGAAAGCGAATGGAGGCCAAGCGCTGTCGAATGCCACTGAGGACAAAAGACGTCGACGTTGACGAAGGTTCGCGCTAACTTTTTTCTTGCCGACCTACGAGAATCCGCAGCATATGAAACGGAGGTGTTCGATAGCTCACCTCACAGTGATAATGCCTCGTGTGTGCTGCCGTGATAGTCGTAGAAACCAAACGTAGAACTTGGGCATTAGCCGTCAATTAGGAGCGTCCTCGGCTGTAGCAGCGTGCCGTGTCTCGCGCCTTGAGCTGCGCGTTCTTCTTCTTCTTCTTTTACTCGTTTGCTACTGTCTGAAATGCTTTACGCTAGTGATGACAATGATGATTCCAGAGATTGGCTCATACCCACAGACCACAAAGAGACTTCGGCCGAGAGCCACCAGAAATGAGTACTGGTGTAATATGAATGTTGAATGTCAAAGCCAGAGTATATTATCATAATTATTTAGGTTTTTATTTTACGTTTCTAAGGTAAACCGCAATATTATAGTATGTGCACTTCTTATTCTTGTTTGTTGATGTATACAGAATGTCCCAACTATTATGCACCAATATTTAAAAATATGCAAATCCCACCTAGCTGGGCAGAACCACGGTAATGTTGTTTGAATTCCACCTACTTACATAACTAGTCTTCGATTCCGATTACACACCTCAGTCGTATATAGCATGCATGCTCGAGGGGGAAACAATCTGTAATAAAGAGTAACTGCCACTTAGACGCCACTTTTGCCACCAGTAAAAAAAAATTCGCCGATAAATTACGATGCTCCCTAATGCGAAATTTGAGCGCAGCTGAATACGTGTTTTCATTTCATGATATATTGGCTGGCGCTGACAATCTGTCTCGTGTGGCACGTTGCAAACGGAGCGAAGTGTGGTGCGATTGCCTCGCCAATCACGACACGTAGGCACGATTCACAGCAGCCGCCACAGACAAACTCCGCTCATGCAGCGCTTTGTTTCCATACAGACGACGCGCACTACTCTGACGCCATCTCGTAGCCATCGTCCCCGCAAAGCCCGTTGTGCGCTGTGCTACGCTTTTCTCACGCTTTCGCCATACCCTCCTCCTCCGCCTTCCGCCTCATGGTTCCGCTGCAGCCTCCTCTTGCACTTTCCTCCTCGCGCTCTCTTCGCTATCCCCGTCTTTCATCTTCCGCTGTCGCTCCGCCTTCCCTCTCATCTTACACTGTGTTAGTTCGCTCGGTTACGAGGTAGGACGCCGAAGCCGACACTCGCCGCAGGAACGGGCGCCTAAAATCTGCGCTTCTAAAATAAGTGCGACCTACGCATATAGCTTAATGAGATTCGGCCCTTCACGTTAAACATGTTTGTTTCAAAAGCTAGAAGAAATTATGTACCTTTAAGGATTTGTTTCTGATTCGCTTTCTTTTTAGAAAATGCCGCCCGATGTACTTCATGAATAACAGCATCGCAACGTTTCAATAAGAAATAAACAGCATTCATGAAAAATTTGCAAGGCTGTTTTGGTATGAAACGAGCAATGCATAACAAAAGTGAATACAATTTGGTAGCCTGTATATATTTTTAGGGCGTCGGGGTAGAGGGGGGAAGGATCTTTAGTTGTTAGTAAGAACACTAAGGCGCCTCACCAATCGTGCTTTCGAATATTAATTTCATCGTTCTGTACGACGCCTATAGACACTTGTCTGAAGAGAATATAAATAATACAGGCCTTATAAATATAGAAAGAAGGGAAATTATTAAAGGCAGTGACGTAAGCCAGGTTCGCGCCCGTTTGACTGCTGAGCAGAGAAAATATAACAGATATGAAGACAAAAAGCGGAGGCAAAAACGTAAATGAATGCACGAGTGTACTCGTGCATTCCCCCCCCCCCCCCCCCCCCTCCCGTGAGAAGGGGTCGCACAATCCATTTGTCTTGTATATTCGGCAGCAGTGCCCCCAATAGCTGTCCGCGTAGATGACCATCGAGGCCAAGGTCCTCAATTATTTTGTACCGCGAGTAGTCAGTCGTACCACTGAAGCCGAGGCTATAGAACAGAGCGAAGCTCTTTGGCCTTCAAAAAAAGTGAAGTGACAGGTGGGGTATTTCGTACAGCCGCTTCGCCACGACAAGACCAGCCCGCGGCACTGTCTGTCCTAAATGAAAAGGCATTTGTGAACGCTAACACGGTGACAATAGGGGAGAGCTTTAGGTGGTAGTACAACTAACAGGATAGGTTAACAAGAAGCTGTAGCTCGGGGGCAGCTGCGATCTCTCTATTCGACCCGCAGAAATGCTTTCATGAGACAATCATCATCCTTTTCCTCCTCCTCATCATCAGCCCATTTTATGTCCACTGCAGGACGAAAGCCTCACCCTGTGATCTCCAATTACCCCTGTTCTGCGCCAACCGATTCGAATTAGCGCCCGCGAATTACCTGATTTCATCGCCCCACCTAGTTTTCTGCCGTCTTCGAGTGCGCTTACCTTCTCTTGGTATGCATTCTGTAACCCTAATGGTCCAACGGTTATCGAACCTGCGCATTACATGACCTGCCCAGCTCCATTTTTTTTCTCTTATTGTCAATCAGAATATCGGCTATACCCGTTTGCTCTCTGATCAAAACCGCTCTCTTTGTCTCTTAACGTTATGCCTAGCATTCTTCGCTCCATCGTTCTTTGCGCGGTCCTTAACTTGTTCTCAGGCTTCTTTGTCAGTCTCCAAGTTTCTGCCCATATGTCAGCACCGGTAAAATTCACTGATTGTACACCTTCCTTTTCAATGATAATGATAAGCTTCCAGTCGGGAGCTGACAATGTCTGCCATATGCGCTCCAACCAATTTTTATTCTCCTGTGAATTTCCTTCTCATGATCAGAGTTCCCTGCGATTAATTGACCTAGGTAAACATACTCCTTTTCAGACTCTAGAGGCTGACTGGCAATCCCGAACTCTTGTTCCCTTGCCCGGCTATTGATCATTATCTTTGTCTTCTCCATATTAATCGTTAACCTCACTCTTACATCTGTTGAGGGCCTCAGTCACTTGTTGTAACTCGTCTGCAGTGTTGCTAAATAGAACAATGTCATTTGCAAACCAAATGTTGCTGAGATGTTCGCCGTCGATCCTTACTCCTAAGCCTTCTCAGTTTAATAGCTTCAATACTCCTTCCAAGCACGCAGTGAATAGCATTGGAGGGATTGTGTCTCCTTGTCTGACCCCTTTTTTTATACGTATCTTTCTGCTGTTCTTATGTAAAATTAAGGTAGCTGTGTAATCTCAATAGATATTTTCCAATATATTTACGTAAGTGGTCTGTTACGCAATTGATTACGTAATGCCTCTATGACTGCTGGCATCTCTACTGAATCAAATGCCTTTTCGTAATCTATGAAAACCATATAGAGAGGCTGATTGTACTCTGCGGATTTCTCGATTACCTGATTGACGACATGGATGTGACCCATTGTAGAGCATTCGTTCCTGAAACATGCCTGCTTTCTTGGGTGACTAAAGGCAAGTGTTTCCTTTATTCTATTGCAAATTATCTTGGTGAATATTTTATAAAATACTGGGAGTAAACTAATGAGCCTATTTTTTCAATTCTTTAACGTCTACATTTTTGTGGATTAGCATAATGTTTGCATTCTTCCAGTTTTCTAGGACCCTTGAAGTCGATATACACTTCGTATGGAGAGCCGCTAGTTTTTCAAGCATTATGTCTCCTCCATCTTTGATTAAATCGGCTGTTATTCCATTTTCTCCTGCTGCTTTTCCCCGTATCATGCCTCCCAAGGCCCTTCTGACCTCATCGCTAGTTATAGGAGCAGTCTCTGCAACGTGTTCATTACTGCTTCGAATGGAGGTACCGTGGCTTCTCTGGGTACTGTACAGGTCGGTATAGAATTCTTCTACTGCTTTTCTATATCTTCTAGATTGCTGATGATGTTACCCTGCTTATCTTTCAGTGCATGCATCTTGGTTTGTCCTATGCCAAGTTTCTTTCTCACCGGTTTCAGGCTGCGTCCCTTTTCTTACGGCTTCTTCAGCCTTTTCCACGTTATAGCTTTGAGTATCCCTTATTTTTAATTTGTTTATCAGTTTTGAGAGTTCCGCGAATTCTATCCTTTCTCTTAAGTTGGACACTTTCATTTTTGTCGTTTCTTTATTAGGTCTTTTGTTACTTGGGAGAGCTTGCCAACTGGCTGCCTTGGTGCCTTGCCTCCCACTTCAATAGCTGCCTCTGAAGCCAGCATAGTTACGTTTGCATTCATTACCTCTGTGTCATCCTCATGTAAGGCTGCATATTCGTTTGCAAGTACCAGGCTGAATTTGTCTGCTTTTACCCTTACTGCCTCTAGGTTGACCTATTTCTTCTTGACCAATATTACTGTTTCTCTCTTTAAATTTAGGTTAATCCTAGCGCTCACTAACCTATGATCACTGCACTTTACCCTACCTGACACTTCTACATCCTGCACTATGCTGGGATCGGCAGAAAGTATGAAATTGATTTCATTCCTTGTTTCACCATTAGGGCTTTTCCAGGTCTACTTTCGGTTGCTACGCTTCCTGAAAAAGGTGTTCATTATTCGCAGCTTATTCATTTCTGCGAATTGTATTAGCACCTCTCTTCTAGCCTTCGTAGAATCGACGCCGTAGTTGCCAATTGCTTGTTCACCAGCCTGCTTTTTCCTCACTTTTGCATTGAAGCCGCCCATTACTACAGTATACTGAGTTTGCACTTTTGTCATCGCTAATTCAACATCTTCATAAAACTGATCTACTTCATCAGCATCGCGACTGGATGTTGGAGCGTAGGCTTGTACTACCTTTAATCGATACCTCTTGTTAAGTTTGATTGCGACTATTGCTACCCTCTCATTAATGTTGCAGAATTCGTCAATTTTGCCCGATGTCCTTATGGACCCCGTGTTGCTTCTTATCTGGGAGACTACTATAGCAGAGGACATCGCCATTAGTCAGGACTGTATAAGCCTCACTAGTTCTTTTAATCTCACCAAGGCCGGTGATATCCCAAACAATGTCGGATAGTTCTTCAAAGAGTTCTGCTAAGCTAGCTTCACTCAAGAGAGTTCAGGACTTATACGTTGTCAAGGTCAGTTTCCATTGGCGGCCTGTCCAGGTCCAGAGATTCTTAGCACCTTCTGCTGCGTTTCAGGTCTGATCGCCTCCTTGGTCAGGTGCTCCGCAGCTGCTGGGGACTGAGGGCCATTGGTTGATGGAATGAGTCATTTGGGAGGGAGAGGCCGAATACTGCACCAGGAAGACCAATTCCTGTTCTGGTGAGGGAGTGCCTTTTGTTGAAACTTAGTGGGTCTTCCTAATTTGGTTGTAGCTGGCTTAGTACAGCCCCACTCGCTATCGGCAGCTTTTGCTGATGTCACGCGCCACTCGAAGCTTGGAGATGTAGTGCACTGGAGGAGGTGAAATTCTTGCTCACCTTCGTCAAATTAAATAAAAAAGGTTTTCATACGACGATTCGAAGTTCCGACTATGACAACCGAGCATCCGACATAACTCAGTCAGATAATCGGCGGCGAGGCTACCTTATCGCGGAAAAGTCCAGCCCTGAGGGCCTTACATGCCTAAGAGATCCCTTGATTTATCCGCCATCGAGTTCCCGAGAACGCAAACGGAAATACGAAATAACGAATAAGTGCAAATGTCGACGAAAGGTACGGTCATAAATACGACTGTTCTGACGTGATGAAAATCTGTGTTTACTTTACAAGTGGCATCGCTACGTCCTTAAGAATCACCAGACCGATTTGAATTAGACTTAGTGCATTTGGGGGAGAAAGGTACATTTTAGCAACGAAAAATCATAATTTGTATTTAGGACCTGCAATTTTTGGCAAAAACTGCCGAAAATAGGTAAGCCCTGAAACAGTATATGATATATCCTCTTAAGCTGGCAAATTGATATACGACTTTCCAGTTTACGTGAAATTGGTAAAATGTTTAGGTTCTTGCAAAAGTTCTCACAAATTAGGGGTATAATTCAGAGCAGTGGATAATACAACAACCTTATCCGCTTTAGAGGGCATTATTAGTTGCAGTTTACAGAATTGCGGTTTAGTTTTTCGTTGCTCAGTTAGTTGTAAGACCGATACTCGACTTTTAAGAAATTGTGCACTTTTTAGGAATAAAGAGAAATTGAATGCATAAATGAAAATTGAATTGTACAAGCACAAGATCTTAAATTTTGTCTTTAAATGTAACAAGCGTCAAAATTGGTGCAGTGGTTGCCAAGAAAAACGATTTCTGCGTGCTCATGCATTTGCATAGCAGCTCTCGAGCTAAAGCTTCGGCTCAGGTGAGCTTCGTATGGCGTGCAAATAAGTAAAGTTGTGGGCCTACATACGTTCTCGACAAGGCGAGTGGCGCTTCCCCTTGAAGCCAAGTATTTTAACTCGGCTCTTTCCGCATGCCGCTTCAGGGCCCGAGTAATGGATGCATAAAACCACGGGTAATCATTGCTTTTCTTGTTTACAGTTCACCTATACCATGCTAAATTGTAGGGCCAGCGCAAGAACACCAAATACAAAACATCGGTATAGCGCCTATACGCCTACGTCGCTATAGTGCAGGACGTGGTCAAGCTGCATTGTTTTGTTGCTTTTGACACAGTAAAGTGGCCCTTTTTTGCTGCCAAAGGGCCCAGTGGTGAGAATACTACACGTGTAAAATCTGAAAAATATATCTCAATAATTTTTGTTCAATGTGCGAAACGAGAGGTTCGTGGTTTCTATAAATCTGCACTAGTGGGCATGGATTATTTAATGTTTAAAAAGCGACCGTCACTGATCCACACACACACACACAAAAAGCCTGCTTTATAGAAGTGAGGGAGAAACGCGTTGCGAGCAGAGAGATCCGCAGTACACGGTTTTGCACCGCTTCTTTGACTGAAGGTACGCAGCTCCCATGGAGTCACGCTGTTTGAAAGAAAACGCAAGAGGGAACTAGCACTGTTACGTGAACAGGACAATGGGCGAGGTGATGCAACTGGGGCGATGGCAGAAACGACGCTGCAGGGGTGTGGGCGACAGTGCGCAACGGCGTGTTCTTGCGTCATACCGCGACGTACTTGTAGCACGCCGACTCTCTAGCATTCAGTGGTGACCGAAACTACGTGCTCTATTGATCCCCGCCGCTGCTGTGGACGGAAACCACAGAAAGTTTCACATTAAACCCAGCACAAAGGTGCCCTTGAAAAATAAGCCCATATTCAAATTTAAAGGTAGCAGCAATGCAACCAACAGTGAAAACTGACGTTATCGTTGTTATATTTCAACACTAGGTTACGCGGAAGAACAAAACTTAGTGCAGCAACTTAGAGAGAATCGCGGCGCCAGATATCTTGTTAGAGAAGGTTTAACGACATTGCCCCCTCAGTTACCGTGCAAAGGGTTGCAATATATTCTCCGATTTATCTTATATTTAGACCTGGCGAAAAAAAAAAAGAAATACGCGAGATCAGTGCTAGTAACCCTTGTTTCAGGCAGCACCACGTAAATGTGACAATCCGCACTTTAAAGATGATCGCGATAAAATTTTTAAGCTGTCTAGTCAATGACATAGGAGTCGATTTCTTACCGCACATGAATTTCAACATCACAGACACACTTTGCCGATCTTTACCGATGTACCATCTTTACACACTTTACCGAAGTCACAGGTTCTCTAGTCAAAAGAAGAGGATGACAATCTCTATTATGCGCCTGCTTACGAACAGAGTGCGCAAACGAATCAAATGTTCCGGAGTGAAGACACGCTTCACTGTACATCTCCTTGAGCTCGATGTGCCCGTCTGCATTGAGAACATTGAAAACCGTGTCTGTGATCAAAACCGAGTTCTCTTTTGCAACGGTCTTTGTCAGGATCTACATGCAGTGTTGTCAAAACAAACTGGAACTTTATCGTTGTAGCAACACTTCGTTAAGCAAAATCAAACTTTGTTGCAAGCAGAGCAAACAGCAGAATCATATGAACTCTCGCCTATAGGCCACTGCCACTCGGAGTTAGAAAAACGTGCCACATGCTTATAGACAGGTGGTTCGTCGTTACGAAACTAAACATGAGAGTAGCATACTAAGTAACAATATTAGTTTAATTTTTTCAAACAACAATATGAGTGCAGAGAGTCAGAAAGGGACGATTCGATTGTACGCCCTTAATGGCGACAGGAGGTTGACCCTGGCCCACATGATGGCTTCGCTTAGCGATATGCTCGTTCCACCGTCGTCCAGGTAGTAGACAGGGCCCTGCAGGGAGATAAAATGAAGATAATAATATCATGAACAAGAGACAATTCAATACAGAGTTTCTGTTTACATTACAACCGCTCCTAAACGCTTTATAAGCATAAGCTGAAGCATACTAAACTCCCGCTCGAGACAAATTAAAATTTTTAATGTTTAAATGCAGATGAAACGCAGAAATGCTCAGAAAGCAGCCGCCGAACTGATCCGATAAAGTTGGTTGCATTTAGCAGAGGAAACAAAATTGTACCAAATATTGGATGCACAGTTCTAATTTAGTCTCAAATGTTCCTGAATTAGAAAAGTGGCGTGAAGTTCGCAACGCCATAATTCTGTAACCCAACTACTTGCCGGAAATAGATATTAGGATACTGCAAACTGTACTTCTTAGATTGCCCATAATCGACAAACACATTAGTTTGCAGCCCAATTGAAGTCGTTCGTTGTTTACGAGAGCTGTGCTTAAGAGGAAGCTTTAGCTCGGGTGCTCCTATCTAAATACATGTAAAAGGAGAATTCGTTTTTCTCGGCAACCACTGCACCAAATTTGACGGGGTTTGCTGCATTTAAAAGAAAAACTTAAAATCTAGTGACTGTTGGTTTCGAATTTTTGAGTTAGGTCGTAAATTTTTTATTAAAAATTGGCAAAAATTGAAAACTTTCAAAATACGAAACTATCAAGTTTACAACTCTGTAACTCAACCACTAAAAATGACAATACAATTCTGTGAATTGCATCTAATAGTACATCTAAAGCGGACAAAATTGATATGTTACACATGAATATAAAAAAATTTAATCATAGAGAAATACAACTTTTGCAAAACCGTTGTAACCAACGTAACAAATTCACGTAAGATGTAAAATGACATATTGAATTTGTCTGCTTTGAATGATCTAATGGATGCCGTTTACAGAACCGCGATATCAGTTCTTGATGCAGAGCTATGAATTTGTAAACTTCGTGCTTCTATTTTTTTCAAACGGTCAAATATTTGAAAATCGTTTTAAGAAAATTCAAGCCCTAAATCGAAATTCCACTTCCAACAGTCACTAGAATTTAACTTTTTCTTTTATATGCAACAAATTTCATCAATATCGGTCCAGGGGTTATCTCATAAAAACGTTTTTGCGTTTTTACATGTATTTGAATAGGCCGCGTCGGAGTTGGGCCCGAGCTAAAGCTTCCTCTTAAGTTCTATTCACAATTAGTGGTATAATTCAGAGCGGCTTATGATTCTTTTGTGCTTTGGTTGACCGAATTGATGCAGTTTACTTACTGGGACATCGTTTTTCTTTCTGAGTTACGGTTGAAAACTTGATGTTTTATACATATAAAAATATTCTACTTGTCGAAATGCTTGAAAAAAAAAATAGCGCTTAAAAATGAATTATCTGCTGGAGACAGAGTAACGTTTTCTTCTAAATGTGAGAGAGTGAAATTAAAGGTGGTTCAGTGAATGCAGAGTTAGAATCTTTTCATGTATATATAGAAGTTGTCGACTTAAAGCCAAGGCGCACACAAACATACACACACTCACATACATGAAGGAAGTGTAAAACTGCGCGAAAAAACGAGGACAAGCGGAAAGAACACACAAAACACCACGAGCGCAGTGTGTTCCTTCAGCCTGTCCTCGTTTTTTGGAGCAATTTTAACCTTCTTTCAAGTATGAACCAAGTAACAAGCAAGATCGTTCTACTAGCATGCACTAAAGTATACTGCGTGCAAATGAGAAAACGCGGGCGTTTTCAGTTTATTTACACTTTTGGTGTGTCAGTTTCAGCTACATACCAAATTTACATGCCTAATTTAGACAGGCTTTGCACATAACTGGAATGGGAACGTGCGCTTTCATTGAAAGACTAAAGTTCTTTACTATGAAGCGTTCGCCACTCGACGCCATGAAACTACAGACAACAAAGTTTCAAAATCATTTACAGACATACGTATGAAACTTGGGCAAACGAACGTGTGCGGGGAAATTCAAATAAGAAAATCGAAATCGGAAGGTTAAACGAGGTGAGGCATAACAGTATGTGCGCTTTATTAGACTTGTAACCCCCCGTAACTGTTTTCAATAAAATTTCATCGAATGTGTTTTTTTTTTTGCATTCGGGTCAGTTTTGTTCCCGTTTAACTTGTTCGCGATAATATTGCATGCCTCGTCTTTCTGGAACGTCGGTCAGTAAATATATCACTCAAGTAATGACAAATACATAGTGCTTCTTAGTTAATGAGCCGGGCACTGTGGTCTTACAGCTGCAAAGTAATAAGTAAGACCATTATCCTGAATTTATGTCTGAAGATCTAGTCTGCGTAAGCAAGGAATAAACTGCTTTTCAAGTTAAAAAAAATATACAAGCACGCTATAACATCTGTGCGATCTGTCGCACATCATTCATGGCCCCAAAAGCAGTTGTAGGTGCTGTTTTTCCAATTTCCGCTTGAATTGACAGCTTTCAAGGTATATCTTCGTAGCTGGCTTTCCCTAATTGCAGTGATAATTAGCAACGACTGAAGAACGACTTCCTAATTGCAGTAATTATTAGTTACAAGCGAAAAACGACTTCGACTTTACTTGGAAGAGCACTTCTGTGGGAAACATCGATCGTGCGGAGACCACATCCAAGATTTACACTTTAAGAGGGTCGATTTTCATCTTTAGCTATGAAAAAAAAAAATCGAACGTTTACATTAAAGAGAAACAAAATGGCGACCAGGTTTTCGAGCAGATTGCCTGCAAGGGTGACTGTTCTACAAGGCATGTACTTTGACGCTACACGAATGCATACCAATACCAAAGATGTGCCTAAGCAAAAGAAAAACTAAGTCCTCGAATCAGCTTGCTGCGTATTAATATAGTTGACTGGGATTACAATATTATAACTAAGTGTTCATTAGCACAAATTTATTTCACTGAATGTTCCGACAACCTGTTATGTACAGAAAACTGAATTTCTGATTTGAACCCAATACAGCAGAATTCGTCGCAATAAAAAGCAATTTCACGTAGCAAATTCCCTTAAAAAGAAACGTTGAAAGTTTAACGAAGAGAAAGACAAAGCCATTCCGGCTACTCAACCATACTGTGGCGCAATGAGCTAGCTTAGAGAGCTTTTGGTGCGTTGAAAAACTATGGCAGGTTAATCGGATTAACGCGCATTATGAGACGGGTTCTGCCTTAATTTCTTTGTCTCCTCTTGCAGCGCGAAACGCAATGTTTAGCAGGTAATTTTTTTCTTTTGCCTGAGTGGTCGTCGAATTGTTACGCTGATTTCGAGCATGCTTTTGCTGCTGCGCTGAATATTGCACTGCACATTTGCGAAAAAAAAAATTGTTCTAAAAGTTACATTCGAGCAGTCAATGCATTGAAAAAGACATTCGATACTTTGAAGGGACAAAATAGAAAGTAAAAGCTTAGCGTATACAGATAAAGTATTCTTTCAAAATTCCGTTTTCGTTCATTTTGCGGTAATACGCTTATTATTAGAAGTAAAAATGAAGGTCTAAGCTTATTTATTTCAATCTTGCAATCAAACTTTAGCGCTGGTGCGTCACCGAGACGTCATAGATTTGCAATTATTTTCATATTTACGCCACTGCAGCCCAGTAAAAGTTCTTTTAGAATGCAATGTAGTTTACACGTAAAAAAAAATGAATAAATGAGGCTCCATCAGCCGCCGCCAAAATCCGTAACGTTCGGGATAGCTGGTGCAGGAACTTCAAATTTTCATTATCGCGTCTTTTCTGGGTTACCAGGCCTCTCACGGCAAGACATTTTTTTATGTAGAATGATTATTTACTAACACAGCCCAAGTTATTTTTCTATTGTGTTCATTTACATGCTTTGTATCGTTGGTTCTTTAAATGCATTCGAAAAAAATGTATTCCAATTACTTGCGCCTTCATTACCGTTCAAGCACGGCGAATACGTGCACTGCATCTCTTGAGTCTGTAACGGGCAAATTCGCACGTAGCAGAGCTGCGCGCGTTACCTGGATTGGCTTTCCGGTGAAGATCGAGCGCCGTTGGTCCGAATGCCTGGGCAGATGTGAACCAGCGACAAGGACCTCCCCAAAGTTTCCTTGTTCTGATAGCTTGCATCCTAGTTTCTCAGCCAAACGCTCACTGTGAAAGACTTGACTCTGCAGTACGCCAATCCTGCAAGAAAAAAAATCTGACTTTACCGTTTCCTCCAGTTCTGAAGAAGTTTACTACTTGGAAGTCGTTTTACCGCAAGTGGGCCAGGACGAGAAGACGTTGACACAGCATTGCCTTCTTGCCCTTGTATCCGAGCACTAAAACATTTTTTAAAAACGTTTACCAACGTGACCAATACACAGCTGCACTAACTTACTGCAAGAGCAGTGTGCATCTCATCAAGTACACCACCATAAACAAATTCTTTAGACAGTTTTCATTATAAATAGCGCAAGTCCTGTCGTATGTGTTCCTTTCATCTTTGTTTTAACATATCTTTTATGAAAACTGTCGAGATGAACCAACTCGCCCAAACCAAGGTACTGTTGCAATCTCTTTGCTTTGCGCACAATGTCGAGTTCGTCAGAAGAGTATACTGTTGAGACGAACACGAGATTGTTTGCAAAGCAAGAAAGAAAAAGCAAAACATTGTTTATGGAGGCGTACGTATAGTGAGAGCCTTGCTGTTGTCGCAGTAAGTTGGTGCAGCTGTGCGTCGGTCATTTGGATAAACATTGCGGTGATGCTCGACTCTCACGCGTCCCTTGACGCTTTCCCTGCATGGCTCTTGTGCCTTCTGCAATCCGGCTTCTCCCCGTAGCTAAGCGCCTGCAGCAGTCGGCGCGGTTGCAGCATATTACGAGAGGTGGCGCGAGTGTTGTGCTGCTAACGCCACCTAACGGCGAGGCTAGCCCTGCACAACAGGGAGTAGGCTCTTCTGCTTTGGCTCGGATTCGGAAAGCCGCGCGAACGTTCTGCGCTTGCGCCGATCCATGCTTCTACGAGACCGTACCGCGAGGCCTAGGAGCAGGACACCGGAATGGACGAACACGACCGTTCGTACGTGCCACCGTTCGCATGACAGTACACGCGAACGACCAGGCGTTGATGTCCAGTATGGCGCGAGCACATTCGATCGATATGCAATCGCGATCAGTCGGAATTCCTAAAGTCGTCGCGCGCCCATCGGCACGCTCTGTGGATAGCAATTCGGCTAGCAGGTATTAGTGCATGAAAGGTGCAGTAAACGCCCTAGTGCTTGTCTGCACTACTGTGTGGCCGTTCCTTTGTCCCTAGATAACGTGTGAGACTCCACAACGTATAGCCGGCTACGGCCTCTGAAATACATGCGCAGACTCCGCCGCTCTCAGTCTGCGTAAGGCACAAAGCGCTGGGACAAATGGTCATTTGCCAGTGTTAATTGCATGATAGCTCAAGGGTTAGCGCATCCGGCTCCAAACTGCAGATTCCAGAGGGTTATTGAGTGATTCCAAAAGACGGTCCTGGGCGTTTTTTTTTTTTCGTCATGTGATAAGGGGGAAGCTGTGAATGAGATGAGATAGCTTGACCACATGACTACGGTGGCGGCGGCGTGGTGACGTCGGGTAAGGACAGACGTACAGACGCAGCGATCCCAGCTTCAATCTCTTAACTGCTGTCACAGCAAAGAAAACAAGTTTCAACTTCCTACATGCTCGGAAAGCGCTATACAAACCCGTTCGCTTTTTGAGACAGCTTGAGCCAACGCGGGCGCTTAAGGCTGCGACTATACACGCCGTCGCTAATTGGCGCCAGCCGCTGCGCTCAGCAGCGAACGAAAAGCTGAAACAAGGATTCGACCTTTTTCACCGCTGTTCTCGGCAGCGGTGGCTCGAAACAAGAGCCGTCCTCGTTAGTAGGAGCACGCTTAGGACAGGGTTCAAGCTTGCAAGCCTGCTCTATGAATGCGCGACGTGAGAGGACCGTATAGTTCGATAAAGAAAAACTTTCCGTTGAACAACGTCAGTAGTACTCTCATTTAGCGCCTCAGGATTATCTCGTATAGCTGCAAATGACTGCGAAAGGCGAAAGAAAATAAATAGTGAGGGAGGAACATTCCTAGCGTTGAGCATTCGGAATGAATATTAATAATAACCGGCGCAACACTTATTATTGGAACGTTATTAAAAATAATTGGGGGACGCTTAAGCTTTGCCTTTCAAGTTAGAACGCGATAGCATTAAAGGGTTCCTGACACAGAAGATTCATTCGTTTAAGTACAATTAAGCACCCGAACACTCGCGTTCACTTCGATCTTGTTAGGCCATTCCTAATTACCGTATACTCACAAACAGTACATTTCTCTAAGACGCCTTACAAATTCAAAGACCACAAATAATTCACTACTACGCCCTCTAACCCGCTTGAAGCAACGAGGCTTCATGGCCATTTCGCATTCCGAAGGTCATGGGTTTGATTTCCACCTAAAACCCAATGTTGTTCTCAGCTCAATTACTTTCGTTTGCTTACAGGAACCTCCCTGAGAAACTTGGCGTCCATGCGAACATTATTTGACCTGTTAAGGAATTTGAATAATTCTTTGCTTCCATCTGGTTTTCGCTCATGTCCAACGCAAGAACAACGTCGATGCCGCCGTATTTTCTGCGTAAAGGGGCCCTTAACGCTGTCGCCGTAAAATAATGCTGACATTTGTATCTCTCAGACAGATAACCCACACGTGTTCTACGGCTAGCTAGATTCCAGAAAAACAAGTATTCACGTGCATGACAACTGGGCCCAGACTTAAGATGTTAGACAAAGAGAGAAGCTCCCTAAAGGAAACACAAGGCGTTGCTAGACTAATAATCTCGCTTGTATTAGTTAGTTCGCACCCCGCTGTCGGCGAAATTTGAGGAATATTGTTTGGGCGGCACACATGCTCGTCCGTCACTAAGTAAACATTAGGAAATATTATCAGCCCAAGAAATTCGCTTACATACAGCTAACGTCGTAAAATGACTAGGAGCTTCATATCGGTTTGTAATGAAGGTATAAGCAGGCAGGGTGCTTCAGCGAGCACTTAATTTTTGCGGTTGCCTGTGGCAGACAGCCCAATTCTAGTTCATCAGCTGGTCTATTCGAAGAGGCAGGCATTACTTGCACAAAAACTGAAATGTATAATCGACTAATTAAAAAAATCCCTAATTAAGTTTTTATCTAATTGCCCTATGACCCATATTGCAATTTAGAAATTCTAGCCGTGGAGTTCGCAAGACGGATCCACTTGGCACGTATTCTCAGGATGGCACCAGTTTCGAGATATTAATTCCCGAAATTTGCGGAAAGATGCATCGGCGTACCAGTTACATTTGTGCTTGAATGCATAAAAGGACGTTTTGTTAAGAAAGTAGCTTGAACACCAATGAGCGGGAGGAAGTGGAAATGGAGGAAGTGCACTGAAAATTTTTAGTAGGTCGCTCTCGAACGCAGCGCATAGATTCGTGCCACAAACAGGTGCTTTATTTTTCCAACTTTCAAAGAAAATCCTTCTGTCATAAGTAGACGAAACTCAGTTATCATCTGCGATACTACGAAATGGCAGGTAAGAAAAGCTCGCCTGAAGTGGTTAATTCGACGAACTCGAAGCAATGTGACATTTGCGCGCTTTCTTCGTATAATAACGTGACACCTCATGATGTGTTGTGTGTTCTCCGGCGTTGTGTCTTTGTAGTACATTTCCCGCCCAGTAGTTGCGCAAAATTGTCTAGGCGGAGCTCTGTTCATACTCACCTCTTGTCGTCGCTGATATGAGTTATTGTTTCACTGTCGTCCATTAGTACTTCATTTTCTAGTAACGACTCCAACAACTTATTTGTCTTGAGCAATTCTCTGAAACAGAAGAAAAAAAGAAACCTCGTCATTCATGCAATACTGACCAACGGTCACGAGCCACTCCTCAACCAACCTCGCGTGGGTCAAAAGAGGTGTCGCGACGGCCCAGTAACCGTCACGAAGAGCTTTCAGTGCACCGACGTACGCAGAAAAAAACCGGAGCTCCTTGTACAACCTAGGTGGGTGGAGAAAACACGGGATGCATTTATCACCATGTGGTAACGGGCGAAATGTTTGAGACAGAGAGGGAAAGAAGTAATAAGCGGAAGGCCGGACCAGGCTGAGCCCGTTTGGCTATACTCCGCTCTATGAAAGGGTAAAATGTGGCTGAAAGATGAGATGGAGGAGAGAAGTTGACACTTGACGCACGGACACACAAGCAAGAAGCCTTCCATAGTTCAGTTCATCGCAAGCGGTCGTACAAGCTGGTGCATCTCAAGAAGCGTAACCCGCTGTGGGGGCGTATAGCGGTTATATAGTGTTGCGCTGCTACGCACATGGTCGCGGTATCAAATCCCGGCCGCCGCGGCAGCATTTCGATGGAGGCGAAATGCAAAACCTGCCGTGTCCTGTGCAATGGGGGCACGTTAAAGATCCCCTGGTGGTCAAGATTAACCCGGAGTCACCTACTACGGCGGGCCTCAATCAAATCGCGGTTTTGGCAGGTAAAGAGAATCCGATTCAAGAAGCGCGGCATGCAGCGCTTTTGCAACTTTGGGCATACACACGAGGCCACAGCCCCAAATACTCGCCAGTAAAAGGCCTGTCGTCTAAGTGCTCTAAAGCTGTCCGAAGGGGCAAGCCTTTCATCTTAGTACCTTGAGCAGTCGCACAGGAGGTGTGCGCGGCCGGCCATGTGATACGCCTTGCGACGGCCGCCACCATAGGAATTTTCCCGTTCTTCGCGTTTTCCGTGTTTTGATATTCAAAATCTGAGCGTAAAAGTGTAACGGTTGATAATACCGACACCACTTTATAAATTCATACAGCCTATGGCAAATCTCATTTTTCCAGCGGTAGTGCACTCGAAGCATATTTGTTCGCATGAATGTGGTCGTGGCATAAGGTGCATGCAGTTTTACAGCACTCCTGCATTTTCGCGGGACGAAAATTGACGGCTCAAATGTCAATAAGTGCTAGGAAACAGTAAGCTACGCTTTCTTATTGCATTCTCAACAAACACTGATATTCGCCTCCCCGGTTCCCACTAACTCATTGCTCCAAGAAACCCGTGAAAGTGATGTTTGCAATAACTGTGGCCAGATTTGCAATGGAAGTTCACGCGCACGCAGAGCACAAAAAAGTCAGTGAAGGCAAGGATTTCTCCGCCAATGCGCGTGACTGTCATTGCTTGAGTCTCAGCTGGGCGAGACGGTTGATCATGGTGAAAGCAGCGTAAAAATAACGACTACACAAGGCGCTCATCCTGTGTATTTCTCTGTCTTATGTTACCGTTGTTTGAGCTGCTTTTGCCATGATTGTCTAGAACAGTGTTTCAAACTCATGGAGTCATGGGGGTCACATGTTTATGGGGGTCACGGAGGGTCCAACATTCTGCTCGCCGGAATAGATGGATTTTCAGTCTCGGCATCCATACTCTTTCAACGCCGTTTTCTTCAAGATTAATATAAGCATCACCCATTGAATGATATTTATTACGCAGATTGTAATAGTTTTGTCCACAAGATGGGCGGCGAAACGGTAAGACAAACGGCGATCAAGGCCATTGGTGCCCACAACAAAACCGAACACGGCACCCAACCGCAGTAACTTTAGTCTCACTGCAACGGTAGAATTGAGTTTCGGCAGACGTGGTTGGAAATGAACGACGGCGCTCCTGCACGGACTTTTTTTTAAGCTGCAAAAAATGTACCTTCATTGTCAGCTGCTTATTGAAATGTTGGATATAGAGACGAATCGATCCCTTTCAAACGTATTCATTTGGTAGTATCAAGAAAGCAAGCACATCCTCATAATATGCATGATTAAACTAATCCTTGTTTAAAACTGTTAACAAACATCAATGGTAGCTTTCTTTCCCTGATTCGGTTAATGTACCTTAATTTAAATTGTAAATGTATCTACGTCACTGAAAAAAAAACAAATTTCAGAAGGCTGATGAAGGTGGGGAGTTCATGGTAGGTTTGATTCTACTAAAAGGGACCACGTGCTCGAAAAGTTTGAGAAACGTTGCGCTAAAGCAACGTTACTAGAAGTAACGTAGATCTAGAGGACTGCATCAAAGCTCTAACCGCGCTAATACTGTCATTACGCGGTCTCTTTGTGCTCTGTTTTGTGTAGTGCGTCCTCGTTCATGACAAGAGAACTAACCAAACAATTTCTTTTTCCCTATCTGAGATGAACTTGCAGTGTCGACCTCTTACACGACAAATTTAAGGCTCCGACCGACTCCAAAGCGCGGTTAGCGGTGATTCGGTTGTGTGTTAAATTCACTCACTCGTCGTTCTTCTCTTGGGACAAGATCCTCGGATGTAAACTTTGCATCCAGCGCACCGGCCTCCAGAGAGAGTCAAGCGTCCAGTCTTTAGACAATATGCTCTCTGAGAAACGAGAGAGAAAGAAGGTGAAGCGAGTCGTTCTACATGTCTTTGGGAACGTGAAAATCTGTTCATAAAGGTAACTAAAGCAAGCCAGTCGGATAATACATGCAGCATTTTCTTCTGACGAACACGTTGGAGCACCCGTATTTTGATTTTCTTGCTTGTTAAACCCTTCAATTTTAATGCTGATGGGTTGAACACGCGAGCTCAGTAATTTACATCTGTATTGTTACAGAAGCTTGCTCGGTGAGTCAACCCAAACTTACACTTAGTAATTATACGAAGCGCACGGGAAAAATGTCCTCGAGTTTATTTTTGACCGTACATGTGTCAAAGCATGCTTTTTTTTTTCCGCAGCAGGCACCTGCTTTCTCCCTATATGAAGAGGAATATCGTCACCGACGTAGCAGTAGCATGAAGCTACAAAGCAAGCCCATACGAGTTCCCAAGAAAGAAACCAAAGTAGTTGAAGAAAAACTCGTCCCTGTCTAGGCGATTCAACCCGGCACCAACGTCCTTTGTGGCCGCCGCTCTACAATCTGAGCTAACAAGGAGGCTAGCAGATTGCAGATCGAGGCCGAATTATACGAGAACTAGAAACACAATGACATTGAATATGCTAAAGCTGTTGTGAAGAAACGCGCAAGGTGAAGATCCTTGGTGCAACACTAAGGTTGATGAAAATTTCCTTTTTACTAAAGATATTCCCCAAAACATGAGAATTTTAGCGAAGACTATTTTGTCCCTTCCTTCTTTGTACTTTGCGGTCTCACGCTACGTTCACGGCGCGCACGCTCTGATCGCGGGCGCCGGACGATCACCGCAGGTTTGAGCACACCGAGCCGCCATGCATCCTTGGTGCCGCCGCCGCGCCGCTGTGCTCGTACGCCCCCAGCAGGCCCCGGCTGTAGGGGAGCCCGTGCAAGCAGCAAGGGAGACCCTATAGGCGAAGCTCTCCGGAAAGAACAAAGAATTCCGCTGGGGTTCGATACAAACACTAGTTTGGGCAACATGTCTAACTGTGAATCTAATTGCAACACAAAACGTGACCAAATGGTCACCTGTGGCCGCTAATCGGCCCGTCTAACGGGCCCCTTGAGCGTGCGTACTCGCAGCTCACGCAAGCAGGACCCGAATCCCACCAAAAAACTTGGCCAACGAGTGAAGCCCGTTGGCCTTCCAGTGGGCGGGGCGATAGCCAAGTAACAGCGCTTTATGACTCGCTGGCATCCCGTCCAGGCAGGGAGGTGAGGGAAACGGAGCCCTCGGAAAAGGAACGCAATAGAACGGCGTCGCGCAAATCCCCTGCGAGTGCTCAAAAACTCCACCGCTTTTACCAGTGAGACATGCTCTTTGGCCGTGGTAGGGCAGCTAAGGATCGTAATCGTCGTCACCATAATAATCCCTGCAGCATGAAGGCCTCCCTGAGATCTCCGAGTACAACTGTGGAGTTTCAACCTTTGTTCTATCTTCTCAGTTCGCTTATGTTTCTGCTGCTCTGAAATGTGCTTACCTTTCTTTGTATAAGCTTTATTGCAGCGCATATTAATAAGATTAGCATTCGTAGGACGCCGCACGCATTTCCCGGTGTCTATTTGTTTGTCTGTCTGTCTGCCTGTCTTATGCGCGGATCCAACCATTTGCCGCAACCCACAAACGTGGGCCACTGAGTAGTCCAGGTCGAATCGGCTACTGTGCTGAGGGAGAAGTGTTTGAAGTGAACCCTCGAGTCAACTTGGGTCCCTGTATGTGCCGCCCATCAATGAACCTCTTTCACGCCAAATTCGGTCACTCTCTTACAAAAAATTTTATGGAAAGTCTATAGAAGTCTGTAGACTGTCTATAGACTTTCCATAAAACTTTTTGTAAGGGCTAAGTACGTACCACTAATTATTTGTCACTTTTCAATGAACTTTTACACCAACATAGGTCACTGTGTAGGTACAGCTGGGTATGTGCTGCCGCACATCAAGAAACCTCTTTTAAATCAGCTTGGCTCACTGGATGCGTCGCTATTCACAATAATCATTATAACATAGAAAACACAAGATTGCCGATTACACACGCACCGTGGGCTAGATTGCTAATCGCATTACGTCGCCGATCCCCTCTGGAGGATGAATGCACTCCAATTTAGTTTCTTCCGCAAAGAAAACAGGAAATCTTAACTCTTACTTACCTTTAACGTAGCTCATTCCTACCCTGAGCGCCTCGGATTGAGTTTCGGAGATAACGTAATACTGAACGGCTGCCACACTGTCGCCGTCTTTCTCATGTTGGTGGGCAAGAGCTGTGCACTCTTCGACAGAAGGCAGGGAGACCTGGAAGGAAAAATTTACCGTTTCGCTTTGGGCAGCTGCTTTTGGCTAAGGACGTCACAATCTGACTCTGAACTCGTTCAGTTTAGGTCTTTAAACCTTAAAATGCAATGATTCTTGACACGAATTTGTAGTTGGTTCGTTTCAAGACTGTTGAAACTCGGATCATTGAAATCGTTACGCCGCGTCCTAGCAATTACGAAAGCACTATGTTGGGACGAGCGCAGGCGTGCGCTTGTTCTGCCTTCTTTCTGTGGTCGCCGTCAGTTTGTGCGGTGCTCAAGATGAACAGGTTCTAACTCACCCAATTAATATTTTATTGCACAGCTACATACGATTGGTTGATTGAACGGCCCAACCCCCTATGGGCTATTGGCCACAAATTTGGCAGTACGAAGCCTCAATGAGATTGATAAATTTCGAGTTAAAAAGTTGAACGAAAATTAGTAACTGAATACAGTGAAATAAAAAGTGACCTGATATTGATTTGAAATGAATATTAAGTAAATATTACAGTAAAGAAGTACGACAATCCTAAAAAAAATAAGACGGAAGTTTAGCATGCAATTCTTGTATTGCACAGAAAATAGATGCACCAAGCTTGTGATAACATTTTTTTTTTTACTGCAACTGTGCTGTCTTCAATATGCTCTCTCAATTACATTGTACGCAACGAAGAGCCCAGCGTTTTTTAACTTCCCATGCTTACTTTGTTACAGTGTAAAATTTAATTTGAAGAAAACAAGAACTGGAAATAACAACAACCCTCTAAGGGTCTTCAATTCTGCATCACTTATTCTGCCCCTTTTGAAATGATTTTGACCAAGTGAACGCACAAGTGTAGCGGTCGTAACTGTACGTGTGCTTGAAAGTTTCAAAAGTTATTGTCCTAAATTTTTTTGAAGCTTTACGAAACCCCGCAACATCCCCAAATGTCAAATATTAGCATGTCGTACATCTTGCGTTGATGGCTCTTTAATGCGACACATACCAGCTGGGCCGTGTTCGATTAAAAAAAAAAAAAAGAGTACGAGAAGGAGGGATGAAGGAAACTAAACCTGGGGACGAGCAAAACAAAAAGCGGACTAGTCTGAGCTGTGTACGCAGTATGCATTTATATTTTTTTAGAGAAGGAAAGAACAACAGTAATTGGTGCGAAACTATGCAATATGCGCAAAGAAAACAGAATGAGACGCTACAAAGCCTGCCTTATCTCTAACTTGCGAAATATTCAAAACGGCCTTGCGGCGTTCACAAGAAGAGCGAAGCAGCTAGGATTACCTTCTCATGAAGGGCGTTCCTCTCGGCCATTGAGCATCCGCAGCCGGCGAGGATTTCGAGCCGTTCCACCTGCGCCTCGTCGCACAGGCCCAGCAGGTCCATGGCCAATTCCCTGGAACGATCCCCAACATCGACGCCCCGGAGCCACCTCACTATCAAACGGGCGGTGAGAGACCGCAGAACTTTTTCGTCGCTTGGATACAGCCATGTATGCGAGCCACGGGAACTTGCTCATGCGTTTTTTTTTTTTTTTTGCTAAAAAAAGAAACGAGGAGTGGCGCGAAGAAACAGGAAAGCCTGCGATGGCGAATCAATGCGCGAAAGAAGCCCGCGCGCCTTCACGATGGTGGCAGGGAGAGAGCGTCTCAAACTGATGAAAATTTCATCGCAAGTATATGTAATACACAGACACGCGCACGCACGTGTCCAAGGAAAACAGACTTTCTGCAATCTGCTCGATGTCCGAGTGCTGCTCTTACGGAGATTGTACGGGGTTTTCTCGGCCGTTTGGACGCACCCTGTTTGGCTCAGCGTCTCATAGTCGCCGCGCTGGAGCGTGCTATATACGCGAGTATCTCACCGCTGTAGTGCAAATAAATCAAGACCCTTCAGTGACCGCAGTGCATCGCTTATCTAAGCGCCGCCTCCTGGAGGATAGCTTCATTTGTTCTCTCATGGAAGCCCGGTTATGTCGGTTTCGCGTGGTCCATTGTGGAAGTGGAAGCGCTCACGCCAGCGCATGACGAGGACTCCACGAATTCTCTTCCGCAAGGAAGGCAGACGGAAGGAGCACGCGGAGTGCTCCTGCAAGTGGGGGTTGTTGACAGGTGAACCGGTTGCGCGGCAGGATAGCGCGCACACCGGATGCAGCGAGTGCTCGCTTTACACGTTAAGAATCATACACAGAGCCCGACTTACGTAGGCGGTTTTCGCTATGGCGTAATTAAATGAGTGGGAGTTAGCAGAGCGGGCTTTCGCGAATGGTCGTTGGCGACGGTAAAAAAACTTTACTTGAAATTGAAATCTGCGTAATACGCAGCAGACTTGAAGCAATAAGTGCATCCGGTAAGTGTACCTTGCACGATGCACTCTTTAAAGTGAAACCCAAAGCCGTTAGTCGCGTTACGGCATGTATTGAATGAAGAAGCCCACGGACATTTTCAGCGTACTATTCTGCATACATTGGACTGCGCATTAAGTGTGTAATATTGTAGCGCGACCTAAGGAAATTCAATAGCGCCTTCTTTTGTTCATTCCAGAATGTTTTTTTTTTACATTACCATTAGGTTGAATAAATCGGACCTAACTGCGTCTACAGCTACTTAGGCAAGCTTAACAAGAAAGCCCAGTTAACCTAGACGAACTCATATTTGAACTGGTCTGAAACTGAAACACGTTATCCAGCTACCCACACGGCTGGCTTACTTGGCGCGCCTCGCTCGTATCAATGCAGACTAAAAAAAGCGTTCTAAATTTCAATGGATGACGATTTTTTTTTTTAGACAGTTCAGACTCAAAGGGAAAAAAGCGCTATTTACTTTTTCTAATTCGGGACTAAAAGCAATTGTTTGTGTATTTTTCTCGCAACGTTCCTCGGTTGTATTCCCATTTAACAGCATCTTTCTCAAATTTTGAGACTCGAGAGCTGGCAGCAAAATAGTATCACGAACATTGAATGCCGAGGTGAGACGCCTGTTTGGGTGTGTTTCAAGACGAGTCAATGTACAATAATAAATCAGTAACTAACATATCAAACGGTCGTTACATACGGGTAAGAGCTTGTAAATACCATATGTCGAGCACGCACCTTGGAGTTTCTTGTAAGCGGGTTTACCGCTCTTAAACATTAAAAAATACTTGGGAGTAGAAAACCTTTACATTTAAATATAGATAAGACATCTCACTGGGGATTCTTTCAGTGAGTCTGGAGTTCTGAACAATAACTTCTATGGTTGTGAAGGTGCTATCAACCAATAATGTTTTCTATAGCGAGGAGCGGGGGTTTAGTTTTGGTTGACTGCGCGAAAATAATGTAGCACGTAACGTAACCACGTTTTATTGCACTTTTCTGTTTCAAGGAAGAAGCGAGTAAGAAAATTGTAGCTTCACAAGAAATGTAACACAGAAGACAGAGAGTCATGTCGTTTTCCTCTGGGAATAGTCGAGTGCTGTGTGGAACATCGTCCACTTCAGAGAACGCAAGCGTGGACTTCCTCGATCAGATATTTCACGCATGATAGCTTTCGCAGAACGCCGTTGCGCGTTTTGTGACGGCAAACGCAAGTAAAAAAGTGACGCTGAACTTATGAAAGCAGTTGCTTACTCATCTGTATGATGTGTGAAAAGGATGTATATCGAAGGCGCGCCATCAAAAATTGGTCAAACATGGCCCTCCTCCACATGAAAAAGAAAGAAAGATAGAAAGAAAGAAAGAAAGAAAGAAAGAAAGAAAGAAAGAAAGAAAGAAAGAAAAAACCAGAAAAAAGGAATTGATCGGTCTTTTAAGCCCGATGGCAGTGTCCTGAAACAAGCGTTATATCAAGTAAACATTCCGAAATGTGTTTGTATGAGTGGCGAAATTTAGTGGCTATTCTTCCTCTATTCGACATCGAACTTTCTTTTATTTCATGCGGTTTTACGCAATTTCGTAGAAGGCGCAAATACTTTAGCCGATTGCTCGCTTACAGAAGCGGGTCGTCCCGACAGCCTCTTATAGAGACGATTATGCATCGACGCAGTGCAGCGCCCTACCGGACGACGTTGTATGCACAGCCCTCCCAGACTTGATGCGTATGCCAAGCAGCCTTCAGTTGGGAATTTGGGAACGGTTGCGATAATTGAACGACTATTGGTTAAAAATCCTAAAGAAAAACAAACAAGGAGAATCGCCCCTTGAAGATTTTTGGGAAACCAAAGTCCTTAGTATATTTCAATTTGCCGCGGCAAGCGTGCCTTTGTATAAACGTGCGAAATTGTCAGAGCATATTCCGATTCCAATCGAATAGTGGTCCCTTAAGGCCTTTTATAGACTTATATAAGATATTCTCGCAGTACTATATTTAAAAAAATTATACGTGACGTAATACATAATATAATGTAATATCTTAAATCTTAAAAACGAATAAACAAGCACTATACAGCAATCAATCATACTCGCTAAATGTTACAATGTGGCATGGTCGTTTGAGCAACTGTTGAGCTTCCCGACAGTTCTGCGCACGTCTTTGCTTTTATTTCTACGAAAATTCAAACAATAATTTGACGATCTGACTGTCCTCGTATATCAGAATTTCTTTAAACATATAGGCGTCTGGCAGCACGCCAGAACACGAAATCAAATCATTGCCCGCCATCCTTCCACTGAGCGTTCCCAAATTAAGGTTGCCATCGTTACTGCACCGCCCCTACATTTGAACTCCAGTCAAAATAGTCAAATTGTTAGATTTGAACTTGAAAAGTAACACGCGAGCTACAAAGGACGTCGCATTGAAGGGCTCCTTAATAATATTTACCAACTGAGGTGTTTAAGCGGGAACTAGAAGCAGAGTGGTTAACTAGACGGCTCATTTTGCTACCCTACGCGATGGGAAGTGGAGGAGGAAGTAAAAGAGAGAAAAGACAAGAGTTCAAATTATACGGGCGCATTGAAAGATGCCTAGCATTAGCTTGGCCCCTATCAGCTAATGTAGAAGAGCGTTAACGCGAACCGCACCTAAACCTAAGCGCACGGGAGTTTTGGCATTCCGCACCCAATCAGAGCGCGGCCGCCGCGGTCACATTCCCATGACGTCGATGTGTTCTTTTGGCCTCTTTTTTGCGCCATAATGCTTCTACCAGTATATTTAGGCTCACGCAAAAGCTCTGCGGGAATCGAACCCAGGACCTGGCGTTCAGCCATAAAACGCACTAACGGCTGAACTATCGCGGCGGTAAGCTAACAGAAAGTTTAGGATAAAATCAGTGTAGAAGTTTTTTCTTTTTTTAATTTCGAAGCAGGTACTTTACATGAGCGTAAGCTTCATCAGGGCACACATCGACAAAAGAAGCTTTTCGCTTTTCGGATTGACACTGCGCTCGGCAGCCAAGAGAAGTAGTGCACGCGCTCGCTCACCAGTTTCCGGTGTGGGAACACCTCCAGGCAAGCCAGGAGCAGAGTGACGCTGCCTGCGCCGGCTCCTCGCAGCCCGAATGCAGGATGACGCTGAGCGCCAGTTCGAGTTCGTTGCCGCGTATCAGGGCCCGCAGGGCACCCTGGACGACAGTCACGGGAAAAATCACGACCGAGGGAACTATAACACGAAGACGATTAACTAATTGATTGAAGAATGTCACCGACCAAAGAAAAAAAGAAGCAAGCTTGCGCATGTGTCGACGAGACCAAGCGAATGAATCAGCTCGTCAACGTGAAAGACTCTTTCCTGCTCAATGTATCTGCGGGAATAGTTTTACAAGATTCCCTCTGCAGATAACGAATCCGTCTAAATCAGAGAAACGGGAAACTTCTAAAGGATACTGAAACAACACGAAGCTGACTTTGCCAAGAACCACGTATAGCGTCAAATGCCACTGCAGAGCACGTTCAAAACACGCGTCACGCAATAAACTGGTAGGAGGCAAATGCCATTATCACGGTACATATCGCGGTACAGATCACGGAACATAAAAGCAAGACTACGTCTTGAATCGCAGGTTATCATAACCACTGAAAGCCCGCAAAACAGAACGCAGGACAATCTGAAGAAACGTCCAATTTTGAACCATGTGGCGAGTGTTCAAACATATACGGCATGTAAGCGAATTTTGCAGGGACCGGCTCATTGTGAACAAGGGTGTATTTACAGATGCCACAAAGTTGTTTCTTCTTTCTTCTTACATTGGTTAGTTACCTGTTCTATTAACGATGGTGTTCCGTCGAACTCGTGATTACAGAAGAGGGCAAATGTAACGTTTGGACCGATTGCGTAGGTAATGTTAAATGGAGTCCTACTGGAGAGGTTGGAAGCAATTTCGGGCTATTCACTTTCACTTATATAAAAAATATAAGTTTGATTAATCAAATCTGTAAATTATAAGCAATAAAATTAACAATAAAAATGACACTCAGGCACGTACAAGCTCTAACGCATATACGAGAGGGAGAATAAGAAACGCGAAAAAGGTGAACTGCATAAAATCGTCCCTAGTATTTTTGAGCACATGTCCGTACTTTAACCTCACTGAAAGGTATCATTTCAATACTAGTTCAAGTACCGTCCCATGTGACAACGGATGTCCGGAGCAATAAGCTTGTAACGTAACTTGCCTCGAATGAGTGACTTCATTCTGGCTAAAGTAGGCAAGGAGAGCAACTAATTAAGTCACCGCCTCCTTTACAACGGCGTGTTAATTTATAAAATGACGAGTGACAAAATGAAAGCATTAGAACAACAAGGCCGTTTAGCTGATATGAACAGACATCTTTTTTTGCATAAAAACGGAAACGATAACAAAGAAACAAGAGAAAAAAGTGATAGGAGAGCAAGTTTTATAGTTCATGTGAGTTCAAGCCTTATAGTTAAAAAAAATTAAATTATGGGGTTTTACGTGCCAAAACCACTTTCTGATTGTGAGGCACGCCGTAGTGGAGGACTCCGGAAATTTCGACCACCTGTGGTTCTTTAACGTGCACCTAAATCTAAGTACACGGGTGTTTTAGCATTTCGCCTCCATCGAAATACGGCCGCCGTAGCCGTCAAGCCTTATAGTTAAAGCCTCCAAAATACGCTAACGAGAGTTTCAACTTTGTCAGTGTTACTTATGGGATTTGTTGATGTGCCCGTTGGTCTTAAGTGATGGTATAACAGCATGGAAAGAGCAGTCGAGTTTGACAAGACGGTGACCTTTAGTCAGTCTTTATTCGCCGTAAAACTTCATTTGGGCCTAGTTGGTACATAATTATGAACTTAAACTTACAGCGCAAACACCTAAGAGGGTGTTGATAGTATCGACACCTTTTTAAAAGAAAGAGGCATGAGTATTTCATACGCAAAGACAGCCGTACTTCCTTTCACTAGACGACAGATAAATAATTTCCAACTTACACTTAATGGGCAAAATTTGATGTTTGTGAAAGAGCACAAATTTCTTGGAGTTATTCTTGACCGCCAGCTAACATGGGCATCACACATCCGCGCAATTGAAAAGCAGACCAATGCAGTAATAAACGTACTTTGGCGACTCGCCGGCACGACGTGGGGGGGGGGGGGGGGGGATCAGTCTCTTCGCTACTACAAGTTCATAACGCACTCATAAAACAAAAAATTGCTTACTCGGCCCCTATTCTCCATGGTTTGTCACAAACTTCTGAGGAACGTCTTCAACGTTTACTAGCAAGGGGGCTACGAGTGTGTCTTGGGGTTCCGCAGGCTACCTCGAGTTCTTTAGTAATTGCTGAAGCTCGTCACCCACCATTTCCAGTCATACGAAGGGTTGAAACATGCCGACATATTTATCGGATCTTAACCCAACACGAGAATCATCCATTAAACCTCGCGCTCACCGAAAGAAACAAAAGCAAAATTCACGACGTTGTTCGAGAACAAAGCATTATTATCAAGATTTGAATTATGCAAAGTGGATGTTAGTTACCCTCCCTGGATGTTAACATGCCCTAAAATAGAATTATCGGTTGACGGTTTTATATCAAAGAGAGACATGTTCATAGTAGCCGCACAGCAACTGGCACTCTTCCAAATTTACTCATTATATCCCCAGTACATCCACGTTTATACAGATGGTTCATGTCATAAAAATTCCTCGACTTCAGCATTCGTCATTCCACATTTAGCACTAGAGCAAACATTTAAATTATCCCGGGAGACATCTTCCACCATGGCAGAACTATTTGCAATCCTGTGTGCTTTGCGTTTCATAACGTCAGAAAAACATTCGCAAAAATGGGCTATCTTTAGCGATTCGCAAGCCGCTCTCACATTACTGCAGAGCAATAAGAAAAATTCTTTGAACACTTCGCTATTGTATGAGACGCTCAAAGAACTTACAAAAGCAAGCGCAATGAACCATGTAATTGCATTTCAGTGGATACCTGGGCACTGCAATATTCCTGGTAATATTGCAGCGGAGGCAGCTGCGAATCGAGCGCACAATAACGCAGAGACAACCAATCTTCCCCTATTGCGTAGTGAAGTCCGTCTGATCCTGAGACAGATTTCTTGTCGCCTCAGCGAAACTACCTGGTTTGACCAGCAAACTAAAAACTCGGAGTTATACTCTTTAGACCCATGTATAAACTTATCAATGCCGGAAACTCCAAGAGACAACAGAAAATTTGAAACATTGGTACACCGGCTGCGTCTTGGTACTGCATTTACGAAACACTTCTTGCACAGGATAAAACGTATCTCTAGTCCACAGTGTTCTTGTGGCCATCCAGACGAAGATGTGCATCATCTTCTTCTCGAATGCACGAAATACAATACACAAAGAACGGTACTGCAAGCTAGTTTGTTTTTATTAGACAGAAGACGATTCACTCGTAAAAAGATACTTGGCCCATGGCCAACTGCGGGCCTTCAAAAGAGAGCACTTCTTGCTCTGAAAAAGTTTTTAGAGGACGCCAACATTTTGAGAAAATATTAAGTATCAGATGATCCGAATACGCTAAATGAGTTACATAAACGTTGTTCATGGTTCATAATTGGTTTATGGGGTGATCGCATCTTTTACGCAATATGTTTAATTCTGTTCTGTACTTGCAGTGTATTACACGTGTTGTGTGTTTTGGCTGTTCAAAACATCTGACTTTATATATGCGTACGTGGACTGAACTAGTGCACAGAACTTTGCGACTCATGTACTGCTGGACTGTATATTTCTTATTGATCCGGTGTTCTACTGAGTGATACTTTGTGTCGCTATTCTTCCTTTGTACGCAAATTTGTTTCGTTTGTCAAGTGACAAGGAGTAGCCGGTGCCACCATAAAGGCGCCAACCTCTCCTAACATGCACTTCAATAAATAAAAAAAAAGACGGACCACAAAAGGAAGATACGACACACACTGGCGCCAGTGTGTGCCGTATCTTCCTTTTGTGGTCAGTCTTAGTTTCAGTTTAAGTTCAGAATCTACTCGCTGTGTTACACATTCACTATCATGCGCGAGAGTATCGAAACGACTATACAAGACGTACTGAAACGATTTAGAGAAAGGAAAAGAAGCAAACTGGCAACTTTGCCTTGCAAGTGGCTGCATTTTGGCTTATTGAAACGTTGAAAGAAACGAAAAAGAAAGAGAAAAATGACATCCGTCCAAACTGGAAGGTCTTAGATAAGTGGTTTTAAAAGAGCGATATAGGACATTTTTCGGGCCCACGACTAAGATGTCCTGGGCTGAGGAAGAGAGAGAGAGAGGGATAACATTTGTTGCAGCCGACAGCAACTTTTCTTGGTCAGCTTAGAGATAACATAATGCGAAATGGGAGACTGCAGTTGCTATCATAATTTTACCTCAGAATTTGCATGTCTTCTAGATGTGCCGCCTACATAGCTCTTACCAGCAGGCCACGTACTTTCGTACGTTTGAACGGCTTGACACGAAGCCGCGAGTAAGGACGTTCGAAATTGAGAGTTAATATAAAGACATACCCGGACGTCATCGACAGCCAAGTGACAACAGGCCGCCAGGGTAGGTGTTCCTTCCAAGAGGTACTTCTCAGAGATATCTTGAGTGCAATTTTGTACAAGTCTGGAAAGGTAAGTACCAGGCATTATGAAACCACGACCTCGCATATGTCTACATGTTGCGGGATCAGTCATGGGATGCGACAATATTAAACGCTATGACCATGACGTCCTCGAAAGTTTTACATCAAGTCGCAGTTGAGTATATGTCCACGACTGTGAAGCGAACACGTGGCTTATGCATGCCATTGTGGGCACTTTACCAGAGGTACCTGTACTTGACCACGTGTAGTCTGTTGTCGCGATTTCACGACATACCATATCCGAGCCCACAAATCTAAAGGGAACGTCTAAACGAAAGAAATCCAAATTTTGACGTCATGTATGATGATTCAGCAAAATGTGCCAGCGTGTCGTCATATATGGCACGGAAAACGACGATTTGCGCATGCTGCTTCCGAGGGTGAATAGACCAAGAAACTCGTGCATAAAATTCAGATGCATATATTGAGGCAACGATCTCTGCAATACTCAGTTTCACAGACTCATGAGATGCGAGACGGTTCCCCTGGTAAGTTTGTCCTGTGCGAAAACATGGGAATATACAGGCACTGTATTGTGCTAGAATGCAGTTCATGTATTATTTAAACGAGTCTACAAATCTCACCCGGGGTAGCGAATGGTGGGAGTAATTTTGGGTGCTCGCGCATTGGAATCGATTTCTACTGCAATTGGAATCTATTTAATCATCATACCTTGCTGGTGAAGCAGCGCACTGACACGGACAGAGTGAAGACAAACAAGAAAAGACGACACTCGCCGCTTTCCTGTGTGTCTTCACTGAGTCCGTATCAGTGCGCTGCTTCACCAGCAAGGTATGATGATTAATCACCAACTAGCCCAACTTTCACATTACTGGAATCTGTTTCTACAGGAAAAAGGAAATCAGGTAATGAGAGGTCAACTTCTAACCACAAAATAATGTGGCCCTTGTTAGAAAGCTACTAACTATGGTCAGGTGTTTGAGACTGCGTTCGAGACCGTGCTTGAAACTTAGCGGATGATGCCTCAACGCAGGAGGACACGTGACCAAGGGACGCAGGCATTCGTACGATCGCGCTCCTGACTGCGTGACTTCAATTGGGTGACGAACTTACTTTTCAGAATCGCTGGCTTCTTGCGACTGGCCATCTGCGGACATATCACCTTGGTTGCTGCTCTCGGAGCATGGCGCCTGTCTCGTGGCCAGAGCTAGAACGTAGGCGTTGTGGGCCTGTCCCCTGGTCCTGTGAAATACTGTGAGATCTGCTACGTTGCCTAGCGCCAGCATCAAGCCTACGGCTTCCGACCGATCTTCGCTCACAAGGAGATCGCACCTCCTGCAGGTATTAAAAAGTAAAAAAAGAACGGTCAAAAATGGAGCACAAGTAAAAAAAACGTATCGATTACAGTTCCAAAACTAAGTCATCGAGTACTCCTTCTGACGAGATATTTGATATCTGCATGTCTAAGTACTGAATGCACTCTTTTCTGAGAGGTTATTTGTTTAGCATGGTAGAAATAATGACTTAAACAATGCAGGTTACTAGTGTCGCTATACGGAGCTGGCATGATTACCTCTTTGCTAGGTGGCGCCAGTACTGGTAAGATACTCCCGGGGCTAAGGCAAGGGCCTCGTTCCACTGCAACGAAAAAAGCAAAATTTTCCTTTTCCCGAAAGGGAAAAAATCGCTGGAACAAGTCCTCAATGTAGAAACTGCATTCAGGTCATACAGGACAATGTTAAAAATTAAATTGTGGGGTTTTGCGCGCCAGAACTACGATCTGATTACGAGGCACGCCGTAATGGGGACTCCAGAATAATTTCGACCACCTGGGGTTCTTTAATGTGCACCTAAACTTAATTACATAGGTGTTTTCGCATTTCGCCCCCATCGAAATGCGGCCGCCGTGGCCGGGATTCGATCCCGCGACCTCGTGATTAGCAGGCCAACACCGCATATTGGACAACGTTGGGTTGGATTAGAATGAAGAATACATACTAAAGATTTAAAAATCATGGCGCGCATGCATTTCTTTCATCGGGGTCGTAACATTTAGTGCACTTAAATGCGTTTTAAATATTTATGTGGCCAGCCATCTAGATGGTACTGTCTCAAGGAACGAATTTCAAGAAAAGTTTGATAAATTGCTCCCATTAAAAATAAATTGCGACGCGGCGTGAATCAAGCAATGAATGGAAATGGCACAAAGGATCTCAACTTGCCGCTCCTAGTTCGGCGAGGATCTCGCAGTACTTGCGCAGGTTCCCCGTGGACAGGTAGAGCTGCGCCGCCTGTTGAAGAGACTGCTCCCGGCTAGGACCACCGAGGCCCGTGCCACCGAACCGGGTCGCGGTGACGAGCTCCAATTCGCGTGCCTTCGACTGCGCGCATGTTGAAGTCACGTAATTGCTGGGGAGTTCCGAGACTAAGCACTATCGTCACATCACAGGTTGCAAAAATATAGTGCATCAGCGTGCGAGGCACGTGATGGTAGTTCACTGCAGCACTATACATTTTCAACGCGGTTGCGAATTACGCTTTGTTGCGCTGAACGCTTTCAGTGCTTGGTAGAGAAAACAAGACCTTTGAGGTGTCACATCGCGTACGTGGGCCCAGAACTCGGATTCAAAGCTGGAAGCCAGCGGATGCTCGGAAAGTTAATCGTGTTTCTGCGGTATATGATACACAGTGAAGGACATTTGACGCAAAGAGGACACTAAGAAAAAAGGAAGACACATTGGCGATACACTGGCGGCACTTCCAAATTACTTAGGGTGCACACCCACGGATAAATTCGATAAACTACGCATGAGCACACTAATCGCAACTCTTGAGACAATTAGCGGTACAATAAGGTTATCTCCGATTCATGTAACAGGAGCAATGCATCACTTATAGACCGATGCTTTTGCTTTTTCTTACTTAGTACGCTTCCATTAACTCAAGTGCGAACTCATTATACACGGTGCCACCGCTAGCCTACATTGATGACGTCATGTCAATGAATGGGTAAACAAGTTGTGCAGTAATAAGCAGTGTTGATTAATCAGGTTGGAGAGAGAGAGAGAGATAAAGGATGCACGGAAAGGCAGGGAGGTTACGCAGAGGTAGTTCCGGTTAGCTATTCTGCACGGGGAAAAGGGTAGGGAAATAAAAATAGAAAGGGCGGAAGAGGAAAGATGGAAGGTATGTGACAAATGAGCACAAACGCTGTAACGATGTACGCTATAGAGCAGTAGCGGGTGGCGCTCTCTATGAAGGCTCATGGAGCGCAGGAATCTAAGTAGCGCAAACAAAGTCTTCTGTGCGATGTTTATCGGGGAACACTGGCCTACAACTTTTATTGCCGATAGTGGCCTTCACTGCTCCAGCACTCTGCCCATCACTTGCCTCTCGGCAGATAATGTGTGCGAGCGTCTAATCACAGCTGCTGTGTCGCACATGGGGCTGTTGGCCATTCCAACAAGGCAGGCGTAAATGTTTCTAAATGCGACGCCTAGCCCCAAGCGCCAACACATGGCCTGTTCACGTCGTGGTAACCCGGGCGGTGAATGTAGCTGCATATCCGGAGACAATGAACGTAGACGACCCATGGTGAGAACGTTCCTGTCCCCCCGGGGCAGCGTACAGTCATGGGACATCGATCGCAACCCAGTCTCAGTGTCGATTAGCGAAAGCGGAATCAATACACTATAACCGCTTTCCTGTGCAAATTGGGTGGCTTTATCGGCGTGGCCATTCCCGCCCATATTACTATGGCCCCGACGCCATTGAATGATTATGTCATGCCCCCTTGTCATGGTTGCGATGATAGGTCAGTCGAATATTTAGGCCACTTCATTGAGTCCGTTGAGCATTACGCTTTGTGTGCATTGAATGGCTGCCTTGGAATTACAGGAAACTGTCCATTGTTGCGTTGGCTCCCGATTGATGAAATCTAACGCAGTGTTGAGTGCAACAAGCCTCTGCAGCCATCGATGTGCTCAGACAATGTTTTCCGCTTCATTGCTTCAAAGTTCGCAGGGAGGATTAGTGTAGCAACAAAGATGAGTATTAAATTCTGGGGTCTTACGGGCCAAAATCACGTTACGATTATGAGACACCCATGTTCGAAGAGTTCGCATTAATTTTGATCGCAGGGGGTTCTTTCTTAGGGTACTTCACGTGCTTTCTGGAACCTATCTATCTATGTTTGCTTGTTTGTATCTAACCCTTTTCATGCCTACCTGGGTCGCTGGGTAGTCTGGTCGACTGGTTAGTGTATCAGCATGCTGCGCTGAAGTAACAGTGTTCGAAAATAACCGTCGGACCTGCTTGTGTCCCTGGGTATGTGGCAATGTGTGCATACGCTCGTATGAGCCGCACTTCGACGAACCTCTTTCACGCCGACATGGCTTCCTCTATAGGTATGGAACTGGGGTGGCTGTTCGAAGAACCTCTTTGACGCCGACTTCGGTATGTGCCACTGGGTCTGTGCTGGTCTTCAATGAACCTAGGGATTCCAACTTAGGTCACTGTGTGTGGGCCAATGGGTGTGTACCCTCTTAAATGAACGTCTTAATTGACGCCAACCTGGGTAACTAGGTATGTACCACTGGTAGTGTGCAGCTCTACAATGACGAGAAAAAAAATGTCTTGAATTCTCCGATACTGAGCCGAATCGAGCCCATGTCATAAGGGTTCCTCTAGGACCGCAACCCGACGCTTTAGCAGGTTGCGGCACGAATTCATTGAGTATGTGCCGCTTTTCAACTACTGTCTTTTACGCCAGCGCTTTAGCGAGTTGCGTCATGAATTCACTGGATATGTTCCGCTCTTCGCTGAACCTCTCGCCAACTTGGGTCTCTGATTATGTGCCACTGACCGTGTGGCAAGCAAGGGAACCATTCTCGGCGATCGCAGGCACCGGTACGCCGTGCTTCTCGTCTTCAAGGTCACGTCCGGGTTTCTCGGCAGTGCTACCAGATGGCGCAGCGTGTCCAGAAAGGAGCGTGAAAGAGGAGACTGGTTGCCGCATGACGTGTTTCTCAGCGTTCGCATGCACCAGCGCCACGCATTTCGGAGGCCACGTGCAGGCTATTCGGCAGCAGCGCCTGATTGCTCAGAGTGTTCTTAGGGATGCGCGAAAGAGGAGTCCCGCTGCAGAACACGCCTCATACATAAGTCGTTTCGACGGTGGCAAATACCTTGTGTCACTGTATTGATTCAATGCTAATGCATTACCATAGAAACTCATCGTGAGATGGGTTCCATCAATTTTTCGTTCAAGTGCGATACTTTCCTTCAGAAGAATAGTTTACGTGTTTTGTTGTTGTAAATACGTATTTGACTATGCTGCTGTGTTGATTGCTGTCAAGTGATGAAAAGGGGCGCCAGTCAAGCTGCTCTAAAAAGTGTACAGTACAACCTGTGATTAGGAAGACGAGGTAAAAGCAGCAGATTAGAGCAGCTTGACTGGCGCCCCTTTTCAACACTTGACAGCCATATATATATATATATATATATATATATATATATATATATATATATATATATATATATATATATATATATATATATATATATATATATATGTGCCATTTATGAAAGAAGTATTATCACAAAAAGCTTCTGGAAAACGAAAAGTTGGTAATGAGATTTCCAATTCTGATATTTAGACACCAAATTTGCATTTTGACTTCGGTTTATATTGGCCAGTGCGTTTGCTCGGATGATGTGTCATTGCGTCTTAATAAATGCCGAGTGTGACAGGACCACTTCGGCACTACTGCACAACCGTATAGTACGGACAGAAACGTCAGCGTTACAATGTTTTCGTTTTAGTTATTACCAAGCTCTTGCTTTACCTATGATTATTTTTCGCACACCACAATGTGTCAAAGCAACCATCTTGCGTAGCGGGCGTACAGCCACTACACGATAACGTGCTGCGGAGGGTCATACATGCATTCAGCGATTTGAAAAATTAAGACATGGTATAGAATTACTATTGAATTATTTTCTCCACGTTTACGCATTCTGCGTGGTGATTAATAATCATCAACTATGCACGCAGTGCCCTAATAGAGAAAATTCAACTTTACTTCCTGCTCCCTGAAAGCAGAGAAATTGTTTTTTATATTGATATGTGCATGACGGACTGCACAGTGCGATCGATGGACAGCAGGGTTCACCTACTATACAGATTGAAGCGAAAGTAACGTTCGCTTGAACTCTGGCAGCCCTGCAGCCAAATGATAGGCTTACTACAAGTCATATGCGAAACGCAGCAGTTGGTAGCTTGAAGCTTATTACGATTTTGACAATAAAAGCTTATCATGGCGCCGGAGCAAAAGGTGAGACTAGGCACGCCTGACTAGGCTCCTGGCGCCACGAGCACAGCAAACAACAGTGCAAAAAATATGTATACATATATACACATAATACACACATATATACATACTAATACATATATGCATATATACGAATGACACAATTATACATACAATAAATCAATGCAGCACAATAAGTATAAATAATGCAAATGAAGAAATAAAGTTCGTACAGAAAGATACAGAAAGCCCAAAGCCAAATGGAAGCAAAAAGTCTTGCAAAGCATGAAATTGCATATGAGTCGAAAATGAGGCAAATAAATTGGAGAAAAGCAGGTGTCAGTTGTCGAAAAAATACTGTTTCGATCTTTTTCTGAATATTTAAATGGTTGAGGAATCTTGAATGATATCAAATAAAGCATGCTCATCATTAAGTAAATTAGGAATCTGCCTATGAACAGTATACCGGAGATGGTTCAGTGTTTGGAAATAAGATATCGCGATTGCTTTGCTCCTCTACAAAAAAAAGCAGCTACGTTGACGCTACGCATTTTTTATTCACCACCGGGGGCACGCAGAGATAAATAATTACGCTTCAGATCGGTTAAAGCAACAACCACTGTCCGCGTAGCTTCTGTTGCTACCAGGCATGTCAAGAACAAAGCACTTGCTCTGCGCGCAGTGCAGCAGGGGTAGGTAATCGAGAAGGAATAATGGGAGAGCTGGCGGCACTCACCGCTTTCATTTTGACGAGATGGCTGCGGTGGAGCAGCAGTGAATCCTTGTACGATTCGGACACTTGGGCGTCCTCTCCTTTCGCGACTATGCTCAATAGATCCCAGAGGTTACCGACTCCCGGTGGATCCTGCAGGCAGAGGAAAAGATGCTTCCATCCTGCCTGTAACTGTTTCTCTACAAAAGTGTGCAGCGCCGTGAAGTATCTCTGACGCCAGGGAATTCAGTTCGTGCACAAGAACGTTTGTCGACTGGACGCCACCCTAGCTGTGGCCAAACACACTCGACGACCGTATATACTATGTATGGATCCGAGGCGCCAAACAATAACGGGCCACTCCCGTGTTTGAAGATGTAGGCATCTCTCGAATGTATACTGCCACATTGGCCGGCGCCAAACATTTCTACAATGCTGCACGCATATTGCGAGACAGAGGGCACGAGACGCTGTGGTCTTATATTTCGTCTCACTGGGTCTATATACTCACGCAGAAAAAGGTGGACCAAGCCCTGAGCGCGGCTTCACCTCGGGAAGACATGTGGGCGTTCTTCAGCTGCCTGGCCGCCGAGCCACATAGCACCTCCTTGCCTCTGCCGAGGGGCTGCTCTCCTGACCGCAACCGGAAAAGGGCCGAGCAACAGAGGAGGTGAGATTGGTAGGAAAACAACGCTGACTTACGTTAAGAGCGCGCCCGCTTGTTGTCCCTCTTTGGCTTTGTTGACCGCCAAGCTGATACGAATATTCAAGAAAAACTAATTTCCTGAACCGAAGCGTGTGCGCGATATTTGCAATGTAGCTACATTTCCCGAAGAGAGCGACAAACTAGACTTATGAATACACCTGCGGTTGGCCTATAGGCCATTGTCAGCATTTGACCTGCTGCTAGCAATATTTGTAGGGTACATCCATTCATCCATTCATTGATTTAATACTCTCAACCCTCTACTGGGGGTCATTACATTCTATACGAGTACTTTTGATCGAGTGGTTTATGTCCTATATCTCAAATAATTTCTTTCTTCCTATATGAGGACCATATGTTGTGGGAAGGTCAGCCACGAAGATCAACATTTTCAATACTATCAACTATGTCATTCAAATCAATAGTTACAGAGGATGCGAGAGCAAGTAAATAGCGGAAGCCGTGCGGAGCTTCGCACCATGTAGGACAGCAACATAACTAATAAAGCGACAAATGCAAAAAATGCAAGAAAGTGTTCAGATATGAAGCAAAAGTTTTCGAACTGCAATTTACACGTTAGCTTTTCTTAGCCCTCCAACCTCATCGCGAGTCATACAGCTTCGTCAACTTCTCCATGTTACTGCCGTGCTTTGCACGACATCCGATGGATCAGCGCGGAAAGCGATTTAAAACGGGACTGGGGTTGCTCACGAGTGTCCAAAAAAGAGCCACGGCACATTATTCTATTGTAGTTTGAATAACACACACACCTTGTGCCGCCACGACGCTGTTCAAGTCCCAGCCGCACAGGATGCGAAGGAACATGACAGAGGCCAAGGGCAGCATCGACCAAACACGGACCGTCGAGTCTCTCGACGAAGAGGCCACCACGAATGGCCTCCGTGGGTGACACGCTAGCGCTGTGCAAAAAACGATGGCCGCACGATAATCACTCGTCGCATTACTTCAACGCGAAGCATTACTGTTATGTGTTGCCTCAATCAGTGTCCCGCCCTAGTAGTTGCGTTTGGAAGACCACAGCAAAAGTCCTCGTAAATGCTATAGCGGGAGTTGTGTTTTGTCTTAAAATGCCCCATAAATAGGTGTCTAGTAAACATACCAGTAAATACCCTATATTCCGTCCCCAAACTCCGTGTAGTGCAGTGAAGCCTAGGGCCTGTGTCAGCCAATCAGCAACGAGAGCGTGTTTCAGTGAAAGGAGGGTTGTCCCAATGAAGTAATGAGGGAAAGTGAGAGAGGTTAACCAAGCTGAGCCCGGTAAGCTGCCCTGCTCTGGGGAATGGGGAGAGGGCATTGAAAGAGAAGGAAGAGAGGAGTTAACAATTTCCCCTGGTACACACATGATTACACGCATTTGTGGTACACACATTTGTGACTGACTCATTGCTGAGTCAGTCACAAACGGCCATTTACGCAGGTGCATTTCAAGAAACACAGCAGCGCTTTTGTGCACAGTAGACGCACGAGTCTACGGCCACAAGATCTCTTCTGTGGAAGTCCTGTTATCTGAGTGCCATAAAGCTGTCCGAAGGACAATCCTCTCATCTTCGTGCGTTGGACAGTCAGTCGGCCTCGCGCGGAGGGGGATTAGCGGCGGACCATGGAGGAGCGCTTCGTGTGGTTCTATGTTATGGTTGGCTGGCGCTTTCACATAATAGCTTTCGCCGCAGTGCACGGATTCAGTGAGATGGAATATGGGAATACGGAATGCTCTAGTTATAACGACAGTATAAGAATAAGACTATGCACCAGAATCGTAATCTCACACACATGTTTAGGGCAAGCGTACTTAATCTCGACCTCGGCAACCTTCTGTCCGCAAAGCTCGCGAGGGGCTGCCAATTTGATGACGAGGCAGCTGAACGATAAAGCCATGGCGAGCGAACACTGTTGGCAAGTATGCGACAAGAACAAGCTCAGCATTACGACGGTTGTCCTTTCATTCTTTCCGCCAGTTCATGCAGTCGCCAGCAAAAGCTGGCTGCCCCTATAGAAGCGCTGCAAATTATGGTCTATAGTAACGACGATATCAAAGGGATCTATTAAAGAGCAGTTACGAATGCACTCTAGTAAAAACTGGCATGACGAGCGCGCGTAAACGGAGCTCAAGTCATATAGGGCTACGCCCACTTAACGTACCGTAAATGTCGGCGCCATGGTCTAACAGCAGACAAAGGCAGACGCCGTCGCGCGTGTCCCATAGCCTGATGGTGGCGTCCCAGCTGCCAGAAAGCAGCAGGTGGCTCAGCTCGGTACTCCAAAGCACACTGCGCGTCAGGTCTTGATGGCCGCGCAGCACGCGAACGGCGGACTCGCACGTGTAGTTCCACACATGAATGGTGCTGCGTTCGGAAGAGTGCGGTCGCACAATTCGTGGTGCTTTCCTGTCCCACGCAGTACAACATGCCAATTCTCCGCGAACAGAACCTTTGTTATGATAGGGAGGGCTGAGTGGAAAGCGAGCATTTCCTCGAACATGCTCAACACCCGGCTCCTGCGTCTGCGGCGGACCCTCATCGCCTGCTGTGACTGCCGTGGTAGTCGGGATATAAAGCGCAAGATTCTCAGCAAGGTCTATCTCGAGCCTAGTGCTCCAGGAGACTATATCCAGTTCGATAACTGATAACTAATACCTAACCTCAATTGTGACATTACCTGCACCACACAGGAATGCATGCGTTTCTTTGATTTCCCTTTTCGTGCATATTTTAAATCTATGCCTTGCGGTAAATTCCCCACCCCCAGAAAAAAAAAAAAAAAACAGTTCAGAGAGAGAGCTCATCTCACAATTAAGTTTCTCACTGGAACTTTCTTAGTCGTTTACAGATCCGTATAGCGTGTACATTCGAGTACCAAGCCTTAAAAAGCCAAGGAGTTCAAGTGTGACGCTCAACATTGCTATCGCTATCAATGCTTCGCCCTTCAGGCGGAAGTGCAAAATTTATTACATGGATGGTAATTCGTTCAGGTTTTCACATTTTTATTTAAATATTTCACTGTTTGTTTTTATCTACACTTCCTAAACTGACGTTTAAGTGTTATATAACATGTGATATGCCAATTCCCGTTGCTTTCTTTTGATGTTTGAACGGGTATTAAAGCGTAGACCATGTGTATTCCTGTGAAATGTTCATTTCTCATATATGTAGTGATACGCTATAATCATGCATGTAATTTGTTACTGCTTCATTAGACCAGTACGTAGTCTTCGGCAATTGGTCCAAGCAGTTCTATGAAGTATTTTTTTTCTCTGAAGCATAGAAAACTAACTCCCTCCATTTCTTTACCACCTATATATTAGAATTTACTTCACGTATGCAGTCCCGCCATGAAAAGCCACCTTCCCCCTCTATTTTTTCCTCTATCCTCTTTCTTTCCACTTCCCTCTCACCACAGACCCCGAGCCGTGTTCGCATTGGGGCCCAAAAGTGTGTTTATCCTCTTCCCCTTGACCCCCTCTCGTTCCCCCTTTTTACTAGGACGGAAACTACAGAGAAGGGCGGTGGTTAACATGCGCCGTTAACAAGAAGGTTGGGAAAGTGCAACGCTTACCAGTCGTCGGAGGTGCTGCACAGCACACCGTCCCTGAGGGGCGACCACTTGACACGAAAGGCCTTCTGCTTGTGTCCTTCCAGCGTCTTCAGGGGCACACCCCCGTCCATGCCTAGGTAGTAGACACGGATCACACCGTCCTCGCATGCGGTGGCGATTATTCTCCTACGCACGTTTGGTTTATTTAGTTCTCTATATTTTCTCGCTATGTATTCCTAGTAAAGCAGCGGCTTTTTCAAAGCCCATTAGATCTTTAGTATAGAACAAAATGTAAGAGATCTCGGAAACACTCCCTCGAGTAACCTATTCGATTATCTTTCCCACGGGTACATGCTGAGAACAAAACAAATGAAATGAAATATTTGTACAACATGGGATGACGCTCGCTTCGCATTGCTCGGAAATCGATAAACATTTAGTGCGTTGCTAAAATGAAGGACGCTGTACGTTTTCGAGGGCGCAAAATTGCTGAGAGGCATTCCCGAGCATGACAGCTCTTGAGCGCTACGAACCATCGCTACTATGATGAACGCGATGCATCGTACTGTTCCTTGCGGCTGTGTTAAAATTTCTCGAAGTGAACATTCAGGGACAACAAAAATGAATATATGGTCCAGAGAACATAGAGCAGCGTTGGGGTATTACGCCCAAAGTGAAAGAGAGAGGAAGAACAAGGAATACCTGAACTGTAGGCTATGCCGTTAGTGTAGGATATTGGAAAATTACGACGACCAAAAGTACTTCAATGTGCACCAAGTCTAAGTACATGTGCGACTTCGCATTCCATCCCTTTTCGGAATGCCACATTCGAGGTCGGAATAGACCAATCTCATCTTAAGAGCACGTGTGCATCTACAATGCCAGCAGAATGATGTCTGTATAGCCTTACAGCCACTTTCTCGCTATACTTAAATTCAGGGCAACCATGATGAGAATGCTGAGGAGAGTGTCACTGCGGATTTCGCCAGATAATTTCTGGAGTAAGGGGGGGGGGGGGGGCGGAGTACTCGTGAACCACGCTGTTATCGTAGAATCATTTAACCATCACCTCCCTGCTTCTTCGCAAGGGTAAAGCCGGTTGTCACGGCGAAATAGAGATTGAAAGAAACAGAAGCTGCCTGCTTCAAACCATAGTTGGCCTTCTGTCCTACAAGGACGGTCTTCGCTGTTTTTCTCTGCGGCAACGGTGGTGTATTCGAACCCACGACCTCGTGCTCAGCGGAAGAATGCCATATAGCCATATATATAGCAACTGAGCTGCTGCCATGGGCAGTTGGCTGGGAAAAGCTATGCAAGCCACCAAGGGCATCACGAATTTCATAACAGTTTTCCCACACAGACAAAAAATGTGAGAATGAGTTAGGTACGCAACGAAGACGGAACTAGAAAAGCAAGATGGACCGCGGACACGTGAAGTTTCTCAGAAATGTTACTATCGCATTTTGTCCCCATTGTCAGGCACGCTCGCAACGTCGTTTAATGTCGACAGACTTACTCGTTATTCGGATTCCAGTCGCATCCGTACACAGTTGCGGGGTGGTGGAATGTCTGCACAAGCTTTCCATCAGCCCGGTGAACCATGCTAAAAAGAAATAACGGTGCCTGTTTTAGTTGGCCGTGACAAAAAAAAAAAACGAAACAAATGAATACGGAATAAAAAGCTTCCGCGCAAGTGTAACCATACTTGCCAGGTTGAGTCCGCTCCAGCCGACGCTATCATTCTGGAGTCCGTCTGATTCCACGCTACGCAGTAGATAGCCGTCTCTTTTCCATGCTGCACGGGAAGGAAACGCAGGTATAGGTTAGGATTAGGTGCGGAATAATAGATGGGGTCGCTGGAAGCGGTGCGTTGCCGGATGCCTGATTCTACGCACGGATGTAAAACGAAATATGTACTATATGGTGTCTGATAGGCTTACTGACTGGGGTACTAAAAGGTTTAAAAACATATGCACTTAGAATCAGTCTTCTGTCCTTGTGTTCTTTCATATATTCTCGCGCTCTGACGTGACGATCTTTAGTTCCAACCAGCCTCAAGATGAGAAACTGAAGATCGATGGTCATGCACCAATTATAGCAGTAAGTCTACGTAGCTGTAAACAGCTCCCATTTTTGCAATCTCCCAGAAAGTAACAAACCAAGTTAAAAAAAAAAAGGGGGGGGGGGGGGTAAAGAGCCTACATCAAAAACAAAAAAAGAAGAAAAGCTGTCGTAACAACTTACGCCTAGAATCACGCTCCTCGCGGCATTCTTCACAGTGTCCCAAATGAGAAGTCCGTCCTTTGATGTTCCCAAGGCTACGCAGTCTTGTCCAGATGGGGCCCAGGACAAGCAATATATTGTACTGGTCCTTGGTGGAGATGTCATCACCTGCACAAAATAACGTAAGATCTGTGGGGAATCATAAATGTGTCCATGCACTTCAGCCTCAGCTGACCGGATGCTAGAACATTTCCTGAAACAAAATATTCTTGGACCCTGGCCACATCCGTCCATAGCGCAGAAAGACATTCGTGCGCTACTGCAGGTTTTCGAAGAACGTCGTCCTCAGTGTCCGACGATAGCACTGCTGTGCGTCCTAAATACTGTGCCCACTCTCTCGCTCTTTTTCGTCTTTCTGTTCCTCTTTCCCTTACACCCAGTGTAGGGTAGCAAACAAGGCGCTCGTCTGGTTTACCACCCTGCCTTTCCTGTTCTTGTTTCTGTCTATCTCTCTGTCTCGGCGCACGGCAAAATATTTAATGCGGGTTGAAGTTCACCCACCTGAAGTTATACGTTTGTCGCACGGGCACATTCACTTCAATATTACAAGCAAGCCTGGCTCCAAACAGAACAAGTTGAAATATAGGGGGATTAGACTGGTGAAGCTATACTTCCGCTTCCTGTGCCTTTGTACGGTACACAGTATCGCTTGTTTTACGGAACAAGTAATTTTGGCATGGTTTTTCTACGGATAAGCTCTCATGAACAGCGCGTGAGAAGTGTGTGTTCATTTGTCACTGCATTGGCTGAGTGACATATTTTACAAGCCACTTGCAAACTCCATAAAATAAAAGTAAGAAAGAAAGAAAGAAAGAAAGAAAGAAAGAAAGAAGGAAAGAAAGAAAGATAGGCACAGGAAATTTTTTAGTGCGTCTTATCAAAGGAACAACAAAAGCTGGTTTTGAGAGCTCTGTCAGTGAGTAGATGGCGAAATCGGTATTTTCCTAAAGGTAACCTCATCAGGTCTGCAGAATGTAAACAAGCAAGCGTGGTTCGTAAACCACGCGGTGACGATCGAGTCTTCAAACTATTACACCATGGAGTGCACAAATTAATTAAATTAATTAATTTTGGGGTTTTACGAGACTTGAACACGATCTGATTGTGAAGCACGCCGTAGTGCGGGACTCCCGATTAATATTGACCGCCCTGTGGTTCTTTAACGTGCATTTTAATATATTTGTACCCGCACATTTCTTGCATTTGGCCCGCATCGAAATGCGGCCGCAGCGGCCAGTATAGAGCTCGCGGCCTCGGGCACAAGCAGCAAACCCTCATAGCCACTGGGGTACCGCGGCGGGGTCACAAGTCAACAACGCAGCACTCAGGCATTCCTGTGAAACACAGGGCGCGCCTAACCGCTACCGAAAATGTGCCACAAAGCAAGGGTAAAAAAAAATTGATTTCAGTGACCATCGATGATGATAGCCAAAGTAACTGAACAGCCGAATGCTTCAAGAAAGCCATTTTCTTCACTAAAACATTAAATGAAGGCCGTGGGCTCTTGACGGCTTATGGAATATTTAAGCAGCGTTCATTTTTTTTTTTTTTTTTTTGCGTGATATGGCGAACGGAGCAGCTAATACCGGACTAATTTTGGCCACCTGGTGTTCACTGGGTGCACCTCAGGTGGTCAACATTAATACGGAGTGCCCCAATAGGGAATGCCTCAGATCGTGATTCTTTCACGTAAAACCCAACTTTTTTTTCACCAGCATATCCTGTAGAGGTATCGTATAAATAGACAGCCCGTGGGTCTCATATTTAATGGCTGGCGTTTGCCAACGTAGGCTTCCTTCGCGTTGGTGCATTTGCACCGGCGGTGAAACTGTGACCGCCGACCACGAGAACGGGCGACGCATCCAAAGAAAGCTGATCTGAAGTGAAGGCGCGACAACGACAGTGGACGAAGAAGGAACACACTTCGTCCACCGTCGACACACTTCTTCGTCCACCGTCGTTGTCGCGCCTTCACTTCAGATCATGCTTAACCAGCACGCCCAACTATCCATCCTAACAAAGAAAGCGCTTCGCTTTAAAGAGAAAATGCGGCGGGTGTTGTGATGTAAATGTCATGACATGAGAGACAAACTGCTCCGGCATGGGAGATTGTATAGTAGGGAAGGAATATTGTGCTATAGCATGCGCTGGTCCAATGAACGGCACAGAGCGTCTGCTGCAGGGAGGGTAGCTTATGTCCTGGCAACATGGACCCACAACATTTTATTTGCTTCTATCTCCGTTACTACTAAAGACGCCTTTTCAAAAATTCGTTCATCAGAAAGCTCTTTGTACTGTGCTTTACAACGTAAATAACTTTAACTTCAACACATTAACTTAAACCACCTTACAACAATGAAAATTAAAATGGTTCCCGATAAGGAGCCCTTTACGCACAGTTAAGAAATATAAAAAAGAGCACTCTCTCCGTTTCTTGAACATTCTGGTTGCTTGCGAACTTACGCGCTAGAGATAAATTTCTTACGCGCTAGAGATAAATGACTACTACAACTCACAGCAGTCATGGTCTCTATGTTCCAGATCTTGAGGGTCCCGTCAAAGCCGGCGGTGGCAAGAAGGTTGCAGTTGTCGGGCTTGAACTGACAGTCAAATATCGTCTCGGTGTGCGCCTGTAATTAATGCAGACGACGTTAGCGCTTCCTTCTGCTACAGTGACCCTGGTTTTAGTTGAGTGTAATTTCTAAAAGATGGCAGAACAGATTTTACCAACTAATCCGTCGGCGAAATAAATTATAAACCCGTCTATTAGCGAAAGTGGCTTGTGTCGAGACTTATGTATATGTGTACATGGGATGAAACTATTCTATATACTTTTTCATTTTTAAAAATTTTTGATGAACTATATTTAGGAGACGTTGGTGCCTTCAGGTGGAGCCGGCTACTCTTTCTCATGAACAAGTATACAGTATAAATGCGACATTACAAACCTGCACTTAAACGAAATGCAACAACGAAGAAAATGTCAGACAGTCGGATGACGTAAATGCACTGAAACAGTTCGCCACAGAAATCACATCAACAACAAATTTGAACATAAAGGCATCTCACATAAATGTGTGTTGTGAGTTGTCTATTCTACAAGAATGCAAAGTCTGCTCGCATACAATAAATACAAATCACAAGCGATGTTATATAAGACACCCTAGAGCCAAATTCAGCTGTCATAGACTTAATACAGAAAACACGGAAGTTAGGTTACAGCAATTTGAATCGTTATGTGCACAGAAAGGAGTAGTCTGTCGTAAGCCGTTCCAGTTAAACGATGTGTGTTTTCCGGTCGTAAGTATTTCACCACCAAACACGTTTGACGAATACAAAAACTAAATGTTGTTTGGAACTTCAAATGGGTGCCATGGACGCGAACACCTACTATATGTACATTTTAGTGGCGCGTTCCTAAATAACTAGACATATTGAGCGGGCACCAGTGTGCTCAGAGCGCGTGCCGGAGAGCATTCGAAACACGCTGCGCAAGAAAAAAAAAAAAAACACGGCATTGCGCATTCTTGCACATAACGAGGGGAGGTGTTCTGAATTCCTCTAGGCCCTTTTGTTCTATAGGGACGCAGCAAAATTAATTCTGTGCACGAAGCAATTGTGTACAAAAGGAATAGGTGCCTACCCCTCGGGTATTGAGGCCTATACTTTTGTTTTAACTATAGCAAAGCTTTCGCAATCGTTTATACTTGGTGCTTTTCAGGCACTGTAGGCTTCACAAAGAACAGCAACCATGCTGTTACGTGCTGCACGGTGAACGGGTTGTTGGGGGAAGTAGTCGTAATGGACGTGGTTGTAGGAACGTGTAATGTCCAGAAAATATGGCCTGTTTTAACGCAAAAAACGGCATAGCGGATCCAAACCCAATTTACGCATCAAACGGTAACACTAACAGACCCTACTCGTGATTTCTGCACGTGAGGAGGCCAAGAAACTTGCGGGTACTTATATTCTGATTCAGCACCAACTCTGAAGCTTCTAATCGGGCAGTTACAGAACAGGAAAAATGAAAAACGTTCTAAATTTTCTTAGCAATTAAGGCGAAGATAAATGTAGCGGGTTAATGTCAGTGACTGCCCGCCTGAGCGTTTAATCCAAGGCTCAGTAGTGAGCTCGGGCTAAAACCTGAGAAGAAAGCCTCTTTCAAGCGCTTAATAGTCCCTAATTGCTCGCAGCACTGCCATATAGTTAGTCGTCTGACGTTGCGACCCTCCCGAGTCCAACGCCATGAAGCGTGGTGCGCGGTTTGTTATAATCACGGACAATTTCCTGTGGTAAAGGAAGCAAAGCAGCGGATGCAAAGCCCGCACAAGCAACAGTGCTCCATAAAATGTTCCAAGTTTCATTCCTGTTAGCTTAAACTAGGGAGAAACGAGAAATATCTTTATTACTATGCAAGGATTATTTTAAAATAAGGCAAGATACATCACTCAGTGCTAAATGTGACCTACACTTACGCTTTTTTCTGTTCTGACAAATGCGAAACTATCTCGCATGGAAGCTACGCTGGTTCGTTGTGCACTCCAAGCATGACTCCAAGAAACCGAAAGCACAGCCAAACTCTGTCGGTCTACTTAACTGGCGCAGTAACACGTCGGCAGGTGCTTCTTTGTTGTCACAGAAAGTTGAACGGTAGCACGTGACTCACGCTGCCGCCGACGCATCCTCAACAGTATGCTAATATGTGGCTCCGTGACGAACACCAGGAAAACGCAGTACGCGTGCACGAGTGATGGCTCTGGCAAGTTGCAGTTCTTTCGCAGGGCGCTTTTGACTGCATACGGGGGTGTTACGCATTCGAATGCTAGCATTCGAGTGCGCTCTCACTCGGCCCACAGCCTGCCGTTTCTTGCACTCCTTTAGCACCGCTCCTCTACCGCTTTTCACTGCCGGTTAACGCTGAATGTTGGCGCCTCCTTTTAGTAAAGACAAGAGTTCTTGTAGCGCAGAGCGTCGCTGATGCCTAGTTGCACGGCTGCCGCGGGAGACTGGAGCCTTTCTTTGTTTTCTCTGCCATATTAAAATGCATTACGAAGCTGCAGGTTGCCGTACCATCAGCGTGTGCTTCTTACCAGTAGATCTGGAAGCAAAAAAAAGTAAGATATGCGCCATCGCCGACTCTCGCAGACCGCCGCGCATTTTCCACTTGGTACGACCACCGCGTGTTACAATCACAGCAGTACCTGGAGCTTTTATGGGATACACGGCGCGGTTTTCGATTTCTTAATATTATTGTAATTATGTCATTTAGCAACAAATTACAAATAAACGTAGGTCGACGTGGTAAGAGATCTTTGGGCATCAAACGGTGTCTTTGCATTGTCGTGATGTTCTTTTGACTTGAATGGGATAGCGCAACATTGCTGTAACTATGTTGTAGAGTATGTTGTATGTACAATTAAAACTCCATCTAATGAAACCCAATTTTAAGAAGTTCCTGATCTAATTAATAAATTTGCATTCCCCGGCAGCTACTCAGTGTTCAATATCATAGTCAACCTGAATTAACGAAACAAACTTGGCCGAACTCGATGTAATTAAGCTTTTTCTGAAATAAATGAGTAAAATAAGCGGTGGTTTCTTTCTAATTTTGACACAGACGGGTTCTAAGACCGTGCGCTTTAGAGCTATCACGTTAAAACATCTAGGCGCCATGGTCACATCCCTAGTTTCATTTTGACGAGGCTGCACGTCGCGCCCATGCACGGAACAGCCGACTCAACACCGCCTCCTTAGTAACGGCGGTGGTTTCTTTCGTTATTTCATGGCTTATGCGACAGACGGCTGGATTAGCGGCAAATACAATGCCGCGTGTCGTTACGTTACGATTTTAAATTTCGAAGGACGAAAAACTTATTTCTCGATTTGACGAACTTCCCGATTTAGCGAAATATTTCGAGCGAAATATTTCACTCCGTTAAATTGAGTTTCAACTGTACCATCTATTCTAGAGACAAGGAGTAGCGGGATCCGTATTCGTGCGCCAACGTCTCGTTACATGATATATAATAAAAAAAGCTGTTTTGCTGGCATGGTGGTCGACGATCACGCACCGTGTCCCGCATGAAGTCCCAGGAGCGTCGCCGAATGTTGTAGAGACCGACGGCTCCATCCGCGAACAGGCACAACACACGCACGTTGCGTGGAAGGCGCACCGCGTTGCTCGCTGGCTGCTGCTGCTGCTGCTGCTGGGAGGCCACGCTATCCGGTGATGGCACGGGCGAGAAGCGCTCCTTGTCTGGGAAGCCGGTGCAGACGCACAGGGTGCGAAAACCAGCGCCGTGCAAAGGTAGGTTCTCCAGCGGGGTGTTGCGGGAGACGTTCCACACGCGCAGTGTCCCGCACGCTTTGTCTGTGACGGGAAAGCGTGGCGCCGAAAGGCATGTCAGGGTGGCGCAAATCGTGCACGCTAGCGCGTTCGCCACACGCCCGATTATTTCAGCCGTAGGCCAAAAGCTACTCGCAGAGTTACCGACCGCTACGCCACGCGTGAACTGAAGCATTTATTAATACCATTGCGCTGTCCGATTGACTACCACAGTCAAGTGCGTCTGTACATCCTTGGTACTCGTCTCTTTCGTCGATGCCCATTTATCGTTTCTAAGCAGGACAGGACCTGTCCAGTTTAACAGAGATAGAAAAGAAAAAGGAAAGGCCGGCAGTTTAGGGAGAGAGACGTCCGGTTGGCTACCCTGGTACTGCTGATAATTCATGAGGGATTGAAAGAAAGAAGAAAAAAGACATTAGACGAGAGTTCCCGCGCACAGCAGACAATGTGTCATCAGCGTCTTCTCAGGTGTATTGCCTTCAGAAAAGTCATTAAAGTGGGCGCAGCTTTCTCCGTTAACGTCTGAGGCAGTACACCCGAGATATTAGAATCGACCGTACAATCAGCTGTGCGCGCCTTCGGTTTTCTGTGCTGACTCCCAAAAAATAGCTAAAATTAAATGAAGAGGTCGACGTTGGATGTCGAAGCTCAACGTGCTGCTGCTCTCAATCTCTGAGAATATCACCCGCCCGCTTTTGATCTCCAATTTGAATAGCAGCCTGCCTGTCATTTTCCTTTACGTCCCTCGTTGACCAAGCCTTATCAAATCCTTAACCGTCTAATTTTCCAGGACACAGACGTATAGTGCCACTATTGAAATTGTTAGTAATGTATTAGCTCTATGAAACACTTGCACAATGTTCACACGTACGCCTGCCATTTGTGAGAGAGAGGGAGACAGAAACGCGAATTTAAAGGCAGGGAGGTTAACCCGAAAAGATTTTGGTTTGCTACTTTGCACTGGGGAAAGGGGAAATGAAAGAAAGAATAGCGGTGCGAACATGCAAAGGCGCCAAAAAGAAAGAGGAGATTGGGAACGTCCATGTGAACTATAGTATCTCTGATAGGCCACTCGAAATAAAAAGAAAAATCATAAGTGCCTTGATCGACTTGTGGTGTGACGACTGTATAGGCCAGCGTTCCAGGACTGTCTGCTTCGAAAGCGGCCGCTCGTCAATACGCGCCAATTGGCAAGACGATGTCGATCCAGACGGGTGTACGAAGACTTAAGCAACAATAGATATTGTAGCTTATTCTTTTACAGTTCGGTTAACTGTTGAACTATTGGGTAATATCGTAGGGTAAGTACAATTCACTCCCCTCATGGCTTACTGGGTTATGAATATACAGGTTAGGAATACCGTACGGGATATTTGCCCCTTTGTTTGAATCGGCCACCCCATACGTTAAATTTTGAGAACTGGGCCCTTCCTAGAAAAAAACAGAAATCCTGCAGATAATATAAGTCCATGCACACTTTTCTATGTAGTCTATAGATAACTTTAATACATCCTCAGGGCTTATGGTTTTACATCTATGTAATTTAATTACAGTCTGCCTAAAACAACCATTCGAAAATCTGTTTGTAGGGACTAAAGAAAATAAATTTAAAGACGTCTATAGGTAGAGAAGGCATTTTAGACGCCTACTGAACGTTCATATAGTCCGTATCAATCCCCTTTTATAAGGAACTTTTGTGGGCGTATGAGATAGATTTTGCAGATTTACGAAGCTCAGATGGAGTGACCCAAGTTCACTGCCTTTCTTGCACGAATTAATCTGTTTAGTCACAAACCAAGACAGACTTTCTTTAAGACATATTTATGTTTTAATTTTCACTATTGCGCTACCATAGATGATTCGCTCTTTCACAAAACGAACTAACTTATTCGTTACAAGTAGACCCGCCAGTTAGTAATGAGTCAATGACCTTGTTTTTCAATGAAGAACATTCGTTAGCTGTAATGAAACAGAGCAAAACGTCAAACTTACTGTTGAACTTGATAACGTCCCTCTAAATTATTTTCTAGACTGTGTAGTATGGACTGAGCTTCAACTGAGCTGTGTGTTCTGACCTGTTTCAGCGCGTAGAGGATTCTTGCAACAATAGCTAAAAATTGAAAAGTGCATATAGTATTTGGATATCGGCGCGGACAGACGCTTCGCGAGTATACACTGTCGCACCGGCATCCTTGTATTTATTATTGTTCTTATAACTGTTCAGTTAATATTATTAGCATTAACTTTCTTACTGTTGAGAAGATATAAATGCAGAAAGTGCAGTAGCAGAGGCACTTTCTGAAATGTTTCTCCAAAACAACCAGCAGCCGATTTATGTCTCACAGAACAGAACGGTACTTGGAAGACAGGAAGACATTCGTTGATCGACGTCGAGGTAAACTAGAGGTTGAATAGCCATCCAACTTTTGCAACTTTCTTCTTATTTATTTATTTATTTATTTACTTTTTGCAGTGGCTAAAGCAACGAGCAAAAGCAAGCGCCACTGAAGATGACAAAATGTGTCGCACCTCCAGTGAGGAACATTCCAGCCGCGCCGGGCACCCAGGCGAGGGAGGCGATGGTAGTGGCACGACTGGGGCAGGCGTACGTAGCCAGCACCTGCAGCTCGGTCGATGCCGACCAGTCGAGCAGGAACAGCTGGCCGCTGGGGAGCGCGGCCAGCAGATATCCCGGGGACAGGTCGTCCCAGCGCAGCGCCACCACGCTGCGGGTGTTCTCGTCCTCGCTGTCCGGAGGCACGTCGTGGAGCAGCCGCACGTGCTTCTGGCACGCGCCACCTGGTGGAGGGAGACCCGCCCGCCCGCCGCGAGTGCGATGTTAGTAGTTTACGCGAACCGTTGCGCGAGCAGGGACAGCTGGGCGAGTTGTTGCGGTAACATTACGAAACAGTGCTGTAAAGAACACAGGGGCGCCTGCTATTTCTTAGTTTTGCGTTCGTCTTTAGCGCTTTCACACGATGCTACGCGAACCACGCAAGAAGCTCTTCGAATGTGTGTAGGCTTGTCGAGATAAAATTTTGCCAATATGGCTCACTTACGCGCTACAGGCCATGTTGTGCCGATATGGGCATTGGCTACGTCCCGTGGATGTGTACAAGCTATGCATATCCAAGAGGTGACTGAGCAATACGGAGCAGCTAAGGTTGCAGCGCGACAGTGTTAAGTGCGCTAGCGTTGCTTTTTTTTTCCTTAGTATTTTTTTCAGCGATACGGTATAGGTGAGAGAGATAGGAGCTTTAGTTTACAAAGAACTTGTCCGAGCTGTTTTCGTTGGTAACGCGTGTGTAGCTTCTACGTTGGGATATTTTCTGGATGTGCTGTATGCGATTAGCTACGAGCCACCAAAACATGGGGTGGACGTGTTCTGGTAGTGCTGTTTAGCGAGCTCCACAATAGTTATCGCGCTGCGGCCGCAGCAATGTGTGGCGGCGTAGTCAGCACGGTACACAGTGGAGAGAAAGATAAAACGTTATTGTCGTTGAATAGTTGACGAGCAGGTAAGCCTCCACCACCTCTTTCAGCCTACTTCGGAGCGGGTGTGATGTGTGCTGCCAGATTTTCTTGCTAGGGAAGTGTAGTGGTCGCTGTCAGCCACTCAGGTTTTGGAGGTAGCTGCAGTGAGGTGGGATATGAGAGTGGGGAAGGTGGAGGATGACGTATGCATAAGATCGATGGTTGCTTGGGTGGCAGTCGCAGTGAACCCAAGGAGCGGGATCTTCTGTCAAAAGACCTTGGAGAAGGTGGATATGGGCTGTCAAAGGAAAGGTATTTGTGCCTTGGGGATGATTGTGTCGTGGTGCCGTGTGATTGTGCGGGGGAAGGACGCGGAACAAGCAGTGAGCTCGCCTGTATGGCTAGAGGGAAGGTAAAGTTGTGGAGTTCGAACAGTGGCGCAGTAAAGCCATGGAGCAGCGCAGAGGTACATGCGTGTGATATAGTGGAGAGCATAGAATTGTTAAATTCGGGTAAGGCGAAGTGCTTGAAAGGCTCGGGCATAGCGAAGGAATCACACCGGATATAGTGAAGTGTTTGTTAAGTCTTGCGTTTATTTCAGATAGTGGTACATTTGACCACTAGATCTTACGAAAGGTGCGAGGAATCCCTTGTATCACTCCGGTGTCTGATGCACGAGTTTCTCGAATTTCTACGCATCTGCAAAGTTGTTTTTCTCTAATGTGGAAATTTGTGTGACGGTTTGTCATTAAGATGTTACAATTAGGTCATGACACCCTTTTTTGAGGAAAGAGGTGTCGCGGTTAGTAGACGTCACTTACCTAACGTCATAGTGATATTTAATATCTGGGATATGATAGAGGAGGCATACGCAGTAAATACTTTAGCACCCGTACTAGTGCTAGTATGTCTCATGGCTAACACCCCTACCTTAGGAGGTAAGATCAATTTGTTGACGGGGACAAATTAAATGTTCTTTTTCAGTGACATATTGTGGCAAGTAAAACGATAGCTGCGACAGACGACACATACGTACGAAAAAAAAAAGAAATAAATAAACTTTGATACCTATCGCTTTGAAACTTTCGTATCAGGTACTCAGGGGTACACGAAGTGGTCAGAATTATTACAGTTTTCAACAACGGCTTCTCTCATCGTCGGAGCAGTTTGAGTTAACTGTCGTATTTAATTAAATTTGTCTCAGCCTTAAATGTAAGCGTGTTAGCCGTGTATTAAACCAGCGCCTAACCTTAAGGTGCAAAAATTGACTTTGCGAGTGGGACAATTTTTGGCGTTTCTTGAAAGCCAAATCACACCTGTACATGTAGTTAAGCACCAGGCCACGCTTACCCGTACATCCACTCATTCTTATTCATTCAATGACCCGTTCATTGATTAAATGATGGGCCGATTCATTCATTCATTCATTCATTTGTCGATTGATGGATCAAACGATCGATTGGTGACTCAACAAATAAAACTCATTAATCCATTTAGCTAAAAACTTACGTGTGAACGATTTCCTGCGGCTTCTTAAAAGTTACCAGCTCATCCTCACCACACTTACGTCACCAAGGCTTTCTTTTTTTCAGCATGTAGGCCTTCGGATCGTACTAAATAGTGGCTCCGCCGTAAATAAAACCTGAAAACAAAACATACGAAGAATGCACCACTGATGCGAAGTTTGACTAATGCCTGTGTATGTTTCGCCACTCCTTTGCACGTGATGTGCGGAAAATTATCTCCACAAGAGTGCGCGAAATAAGGTACTTCTAAGAACGCTTAGCCAGAAGGAGCTTCCTCTGTTGAATGCAGAGAGCACTCGAATCCTTTGATCTTATTAGTCAGCGGCATTTGCAAAGGCTTTGTGTTCTTCAATCTTAAATGAAAAAAAAAAGAAAGGGTGAATGATGTGTGCACAGCAAGAGTTAAGCAACATTCCTTACGTCAAAGGCACATAGGTGACCTGCAGACACGCAGGCACCACTTCTCGCGCAAATGTTTTTTTAACCTGACAGCTTCACAAAGGAAGTACTTGTAATGAGCTTCCTCTTCATCTCCCCCTGTCCGTTCCAGCTCCTCCCCCCCTCTCATTTCTATAGCGAGCGCGTCAAGGCACTGGGATCGCAATGCATACTGCGCTAGGATCAATAGCGAGAGAACCGGAACCACACCGGCCATCGCTAAAATGCGGGTATTGAATTTCTTTAACATGTCTTGTAAGTTTCGACTGCACTGAGCCGCGCGTGGCCACGCAATAACAGGCGAATTCCTGCGATGTCCGGACCCGCATGGTTGACCTGTGCCCGCTTGTTTGCTCATCGTTCATCGCGGTAAACGGCCCTGTCATATTCAAGAGTGACTGCCTCTTTCCCCTTGCCAGTGCGGCTCGCCCGACATGAAGAATCGATTTTATTCCGTTCCGCGGAAAAACGTCTGCGCTGAAACGCTCCAATATGTTGTGCAATAATTCCGTGCGTTCTTCATACGTTTTAGGTGCGATCTTTATGGAACTGATATAGACTATGTAAATTCCATCGTGTTTTTATTAAGAATGACACTGAAAAGATGGCATTATTGCTCTGCACGTGCAACGTTTCAGTAGGGAGTACGATAGAGAATATGGTGTAACTAGACAATACATGACTAGCTATATATATATATATATATATATATATATATATATATATATATATATATATATATATATATATATATATATATATATATATATATATATATGTTCGTAGCTCATTATATCACGCCATTCCTCGTTTTTGACACGGAACTACGCTTCGTGCGTGTCTAATGTCTTGGTTCTTTATGAGCGTGTTGAAAACACTGCTTTGCAGCGCAGTGTCCCATCATGTTAAGAGCAGCTTGAAAAGTGCTTGTTACAAGCTATCGACGGAGAAGAAAGCTTGGAAAAGATATACACAGATGTAAACACTGACTTCCGCGACTTTGCATCGAATGACTTGTCAATAAAATCTAGGGGGCATCATAAACCGCGAACACCGGCACGCGTTAACCACTCTAATATGCCGAGTAGCAAACCATGTGAAAAAAAAAAAAGGAAAGAGGGGCTCATATCATAATTTCAATCCCCTTTATTTTATTTATTTATTAATTATATGGTACTTAGGAGATGCCACCTTTAGATGGTGGCCGCTACTACTTTTCAAATGGAGATTAAAAGAAATCAACGCATTAAAACTAAAGGTCAACTCCAAATCATAAAAACCTAGAAATCCAGTCACAGAAGTACACTAAAGCCGCACTAAAACTGAACAGCTCGGAAAGACAGCTACACAAAGTCCAATCACATAGGTGCACTAAAGTAAACGCAAAGTCCGGTCACATAACTACACTAAAATTAGGGCACATGAAAAAGCACGGATTGGATTCTAATGAAGGTACTTTAATCCAGGTATTGAATTGGCCAATGTCGGGTAAAAAAAAAATCAATCCCATGGAATGAGCTTATCACATCTAAACACTCTACTCAACAGTTTTCGAGAATATTGCTCGCTTCTGGAAATCTTCGAAGAGCCAGTAAAGCTCATCTTTGCAATGAGTATGTTGGCCATGGACCTAAGATCTTCCTGAGGCTGAAGGTCCTGCGTTCTAGTGTCACTAAATTACGTTCTAAGCATTGTCTGTGTGCGTCGTGTGGTGGACATTATACCAAATAATGCTATACATCCTCATCCGCGTGGCCACAAGTGTATTCCGGACTATCAGCTCTTGAAATTTTATGTAGCAAGTGTTTTGTGTATGCGGTACCGAGCCGCAGACGGTGAATGAGTGTTTCAAGGGCGCTGGTTGTATCTAATGTGGACGGGAATTCAAATGGAAGCGATGGGTCAATGTGAAAAAAAAAAAAATCTGAAGTTTTCGAGTTCTGATCAAATCATGTCACTTTGCAACCACGTTCTGAGATCCGTCTTAGTATGTGGAGCAATTCGTCTTATGTTAGAGGGAGACTATGTGTGGCGTCATTAACATATGCTTGTCCAGCTGCCTTTCCCGCTGCACGATTTCCAGGGATATTGCAGGGGCCAGGTTTCGCCTATTTGCTGGTTAATTATTGTATCGTGTTTCGTGGCAAAGAGCGGTCGGTTTCTAGGGCTCTACTTCGCTTATTAAATCGATAGTTTTTGAACATTATCAATAACGTTGACCTATTTCGTATTTTAGAACAATGAATTTATTTAGTAGGAATATTATAATGTACAAATAACAAACCCACAACCTTCGCGAAATGCGAAGGTTGTGGGTTCGGTTCCTACCTGCGGCAAGTTGTTTTTTCATCCACTTTAATTTCCATTAATTTATCGTTACATTATTTCATTTATTAAGCACAAGTAATTTCCCCTATGTTGTCCTTGGTGTCAGTGTTTGTTGGCTTCTCATGATGACTTATAAAAATCGGGCCCCTCGGTTAACCCCCTTTCTTCTCGTTTAAAACATTGAGCTAGCTAGCTTGTATGGTACAAAGATAGGGATGTGTGTTCCGCGTACGTAGGATATGTTAGAAGATGACGGAAGAAAAAGGTTCCAGAGTGTTTTGCCCTTCCATGTTCTTACATTTCGCACGCCTTCTTTGTCACAGCCAACAACCATGGTAAAATCTTAGATTTGTTAACACGTGGTGTTTGTTTACATGCATTCTATTTTGGAATTCCTTTTTACTTCTAGTTGTTTCGTTAGAGTTCTAACATCTGAAGCGAAACTAGGTCGGTTGGCGCCTTCCATCGTTTGCATAACGGGGTTTACTGATAAGCGAAATGTGCGACCACTTCAAAACACACATCACGCATAGCTTGATGTCTATGCCGTGAGTAAGGTTAGGTCGGTTGTTTGTGTGCCTAGAAAGATACGAATTCATTCGGGAGAAATATATGACCCGTTGTTCGTTAGTGCACAAAAACGATGACGAATGAATTACGCTTGTCAGTCTGATAATGGGTCGGAGAACACAAGCATAAATATTTGATTATTTGCCCAAATATTTGATTATTATTATGCATAAATATTTGATCATTATTGGCCCAATCATGCATGATTGGGCAAATAATGATGAAGTCATTTTTCATTAATGCATCGAGGCAAATTGAGGCCAACTTCGCATATTTATTTTTGAGAGATAGCGTATGGTACCGCACTAATTGTAAGTCACCGGCACATTTCTGCTGCCTCAGGGCCGGATGTGCTAGTTTCCCGTGCAAAGAACGAAAATTTTAGATCCACAGGCGCCGAATACGAGGGGGTGGAGCGAGCTCCGCGCCCCGAGCCGCCTCCGAAGTTTTCACAGGCGTGAGGGGCGATGCGAAAGACAGCTCCCTCCCCCTCCCTCTAAAGTATCATTAGAAGAGTTCCACATCATTTGAGATGTTTTTTGAGTTGCCTCTTCCTTTTCACTTAAAATTTTATTGTGGCTAAAAGCTTACTGCACCATTGTTGGCGCGGATGTACTCTGCTTTTAATTCATACCTTCGCTTTATTTATGCAGATCCTGACAACAAGAGGGCAAGCGCATTGAAGGCACCAGCGGTTGCTGCCTCATCCTTATTTTTTCACTTCATCTTTTTTTTTTATTTCCACTGTCAACACCATGCACAGACACAATATATTGAAATATACACACAGGACAAAGTTTATTATATTTTTCAAAGAGAAGGAGGTAGCCAACTAACAATTATTTTTAACGGTATGGATAGCAAATGCCTAGAGAATGGATATGTTGCTGTATGTTCACCTCGCTTCCAGTTTATTTGCGTGCTTCTTTGACCCTGTAAACAACCTGCAGACTTCAGTGACCCCTTGGGCAGTCTTACCCACGGCGTGTGAAATGCACGTGAATGATGTAAACGAGAAGAAAGGCGCGCGGGGTTTAACTGAAGGGCCCGATTTTTATTCAGCATATTATAAGAAGCCAACAAACATTCACACCAAGGACAACATAGGGGAAATTACTTATACTTACTAAACGAATTAAAGAAAATGTCAAATTAATGGAAATGAAAGTGGATGAAAGAACAACTTGCCGCAGGTGGAGAACGATCCCACGTCTTCGCATTACGCGCGCGTTGCTCTACCAATTGAGCTCAATCGGTAGAGCATCGCACGCGTAATGCCAAGACCTGGGATCGTTTGCCACGTGCGGCAAGGGTCGTCCTAATAAACAGTGTCTTTCTATCAAGTATTAGTGTTTTTCAGCTTACTGAGGATGCCTGCAAAATGCAATAAAAATACCACGTGACATACCCGCTTGCGCGCCGTGATTGCAGCGCTCCCAACCTGTCCGCGTACAAGCGAACATAGCATCTAGCAGGACGCGCTGTCGCTTAAACGGCGACAGCGCAGTGACTAAGGCGTTGGCTGCACGATTTACGCCAGCGAATCTACGCCTCGCTGCGGTTGATGATAGCGATAAGCAGACGCAGCGGTAGCACGCCCGGCTAAATAGTTGGTTTAATCAATCTTGACTAATTACCTAATTAAGCCAAATACAACAATAGCGCGACACACTGTATACAAAAGGGAGTACCATGCATTTGGTCGCGTCGTCTTAGAGTGCATCCGCACACTTTGACACTCTGGCTAAAGTTAGCTAAAACACCCTTATATATATATGCGGGGGGGGGGGGGGGGGGGAGTATGCGCTTGGTGTTCAGAAAGCCCCCCCCTCCCGCCCTTCCTTTACGCTAAAATGAAAAGTTACCGCCTATTTGTTCAGTTTCATACTAAACGTCCATAAGGCTGCTGCTATTATTTTTATTACCATAGATCGTATGTGGGTAGCTCAGGTATGCATATTTCTAACACAAGTCTGATTTTGTTATGAGTGGCTTGTGGTTTTTTATGTAGATATGTGTGGATTCTTCTGCCGTCTCATCTACAAAAATGTCAACTTATGCGAGTGTTTTCGAACTCGTATGTTTAGGGAACTGTGTGCCTCTTAGGGATCTCTCACTCTTTTTTTTTTACTTCCTTTATTTTTGTGCGGGCACATGTTTGTGATAATTGACTGCTAATATTTTAGTGCTTTTGTTTTCCTTGCGCTGCAAAGAAAAGTAGCCGGCGCCATTAAAGGCGCCAGCCTCTCCTTCAATTACATATCCATAAAAAGGCGGTTGTATTACACATGGGGCAGTACTACCAGTCAGCCAGCAGGAGTGATATCCTGAGCACCAAGAGAAGTATCTAGAAACAGAGGTATTTGTATATCAATAGGGATGCTTAGGAAATTCAAAGCTTTTATTAACATTTAGAGCGCTGATGAGAACTACGGTGTGCAAACTTAAAATCATCTGCAAGAACTTCGTTAGGCTGCGTGAACTGCAGGCAAACGTTTGTTGCGCTCTAAACGGGACAACAAAAACACATCTATTACAAAGGCGTTGGAATCACCATAGCATCATGGCAGAAGAGCGCGGAACATCGCCTGCCTGCCCTCGATTTCAACAGGCCGAAATGATGGAGATTGGCATGACGCCGGAAGGCTCAATTCCTACAGGCACCAGGCAATAATCGACGAACGCACTATGCTATTCGTATTTGCATTGTTTTCATGGCCCCGTTTTATTTCATTGTTCACATTTAAGCTAACAGAAGGCAAGTAGTAGATATGCAGAACACATCGTACGATTCAGAGCTAATAGCACACAATACAACACAATACAATTGAGATTCACAGTCCTGATTTATTGCTTTTGGTGATAGATTACTCTCGGCATAATTGAATTGGCTAAACCAGCGAAAAAAAAATACAGCGGGAAATCAATCCTTTTTTTTTTAATAGTTATTTACACGTCCCAAAGTTATCGACTTCGGCACTTTTACTGCCGAACACAAAGTCGCGTGTCCGATGCGGCCGGCCTAGCCGAATGTTCAGCCAAATTATTTGAAGCCCACCGCTGCGGCGTCTTTCATAGTCCACAAGTAGCATTGGAACATTGAAACCATATAATAGATTAACATGCTGTCGTGCGATAGTACTGGCGAAAGTGGTCAAATTCGGTGCCTGCGTGCCTCTACTATACTGTAAGTGGAGAAGGAAACTCTCCGTTAGTCTATAGCAGTTAGATTTGGTAAATAATTCATTAAGTTTAACGTCTCGAAGCGACACAAGAAGTGCGAAGGGCGTCACATAGTGAAGGAGAACTCGGGTTAACTTTGACCACCATGGAGGTATTTAACGCAAGCACAATGCACGGTACACTCTTTTTTGCCTTTTGCTTTTACGCCGCAGCCGGGAATCGAACCCGAACCTACGAAACGCCATCACTACAAAGTCACCGCGGCCACAAGTTACATATGAAAGGCGGCGCTCTGAAGACGAAAACGCCAGCGGCCAACGAAATGTATAGGCTTATCAGAGTCGAGGGCAAGCTCCACCTCCAAAGCCGTAACGCAGCCTTCGCAAGGCGCACGAATCTCACCGCTCTGCAGGACGGACAGGGAGCCGTCCTGGTGTCCGAAGGCCAGCTTTCCCGACGGGTGCCACGCCATCTGAGTGATGACGCTCGAGAACTGCGCCGTCTCCCGCCACGGCTCGCGCGGGCCCTCGGGCACGGACCAGGAGTGGAGCGGGCCGCGACCCGACAGGTAGGCGATCGTGTCGGGAGCGTCGGGTCGCCACGACAGCAGCAGGGGCAGGCAGAGGGGCTCACGCAGCGATGCCACCAGCTGTCGCTTGCCGATGTCCCAAATGCACACGACGGGGTCGAGGCTGCCGCTGGCGATCCATTCCTTGCGCGTCGGGTGCCAGTCGATGGCCGTAACGGTGCGCTTGTGCTCGGCCATGATGGCGCGCAGCTTGAACTCGCCGTTAGACTCGTCCATCTGCGCGCGCAGGTACAGTGTCTACGTGCGCGTACGGCAAGCAGCCATTTGAAATGCGCAAGTGACGAACGTTGTCACAACTCTCCCAGGGGTAATGCTGTACGCATGCACAAATACTCACGAAGAGGGGGAGGGGGGTGGAGAGGAGCGCGAGAGACCCCCGCGGAAGCTTAATTGATAAACCACTACACGCGTAATGTGGAAGATATGGGTTCAGGCTGCCATCTGCGGCAAGTTGTGTTTCCGTCCATTCTCGTTTCACGCTTCCTTATTATTTCTACATTACAACAAAGCGGTAACACTTAATTTCTCCTATGCTTTCTGCGTCTTAACTGCATGTCTGTTCCTTCCATGTGTTTGTAACTAACAACAGTCAAGCCCCTCTGGTGCCTTTATTCTCGCTCGTAAAATACAAAAATCCCCTTACGGCTGAAGCGTGATCTCTTGTCCTGTCAGAATAATAAAAGATATCGGGCCTGCGGTTGCATCGGCAAGTACAGGGCCGCTCACAGAACAGAAGATTTTGAAAAAGATTTTGTAAAATTTGCTTATGGGTAGATGGTGTCAGAAACAGGGCTAAACAACTTCAGCAAAGATATAAAGCACGCGGGAAAGCGCTGCCCCGCAAATAAATAAATAAATAATAAAAACAAAAAAAATAAAAAGGTGGCATTTGTGATCTAATGAACCGATCCGATTATGAGGCACGCCGTAGTGGGGAACTCCGAATTAGTTTTGACCACGTGGAGCAATTTAAAGTGCAACTATGTATAGTACACGAGCGTATACAATGCAACGCGTGCCCCCAAAGTATGCTGCCGCCACCACTGAGATCGAATCCGCCACGTCGAGCTCAGCAGCGCAAAAACCACCGCTTAGCTACTGTTAAATCACCCTTAAACCCCTTCCCCTGTGTAGGGTAGCAAACAGGACGTGCATCTGGTTGACCTCCTGTAACCTCCTCCTGAGCTACAGCAAAATAAATTTTGTCTCGGAAACACGACGCTCGTATAATTAGAAACTACACACAAAACGAAAAAAAGAAACAAAAAATATTTAACTTACCTAAAAGAAATAAATATATAGCGATGTGTCCCCGCGCATCATAGACGGACAACAGAACGGACACACAGCTTTGTGTTCATGTTATTGTCTAATGTGCTAGGAGACATCAATGATCAAAACTTCGTTTTTAGAGCTGAACTGGATTAACAGATAAGCTGCGGCCAACGATAAGCTCCGTATGGCGTCTCGAGAAAACCGGAATGCGCAAGGCTAAAAGTGGGAAACCAATTCAACTTATGCTCCGTTTCTACAAGCAGCGTCCAGGTGGTCGTTAAAGAAGAGAAGACCGTGTGTTTGCCAGATATTGTACCTCGTAGATGTAGACGGCGAGCGTGGCAGCATAAGCGAAACGATGGCCGCTGAAGCTTGCCACGTTGACGTGCCATGTCTGGCAGCCGGCGGCAAGCAGACCGATCTGGCGCATGACCGAACTCATCTTGCCAGCTTCACGCGTGCCCACTTCAGCACTGCTAGATGAGGGGAGGCATGCGGACCTAAAGAGAAAGCGTAAAACAGCGCTGAGTATATACCTCATAATCTTCTACACACTTAATGCAGACACGCAAGACGCACCCGCTGCGTTAGTCAATTAAATTGCAAATAAATTATTGAACCATCACATGTATACGTGATAGCAGACAGGAGTCCCCCGGTACAAGCATGACAAAGCCGTGAACACCTATATCTTGGCGGCATTGCAGCCGCATGGATCGGACGAAATATTAAGTAAACTAACATTCAGATGAAGTGCAACAACAGTAATAATACATATACATACATTAAAACATCGGTGATACTATATAATAATACAAAGTTCAACATTACACAAGCCAATACATCATCACTAAGAAGAAAAATTCAAGAGGTAAGTTCGCGAAATATTTCGCGACCAAAGAAACATTCAATATTAATGTAAAATAAACACAAGGAACCCAAGGTAATGCAAGAACGGTGGGAAGATTTTGTCGGTTTAATTACGTCAACATGCAGTGAACAAGTACAACCTGCGAAAAGCAGACGTCGACCCATTCGTAAAGAGGCCAGAGCATGTATTAACGTTACACTGGAAACATCGAGCTCCGTCAACAGCAGAAGTGATTCTTAAAAAAGCTGCCAAGGAGTGTTCTTGTTAAGTTTCGTGGGGGCGTTACGGCCTCTCCCCCACATTGTTTTTTAGAGGCTGCGCGCTTTTGCCTAGCTGATAATGCTACTGTTTTGATTTTCTTGCCGGACCAGTTGAACAGACGAAGTGACTTTCGACATAAACAATAAGGTCAGATGAAGAGCTTTCCGTTTGTGAGCATTTAGGCTAACATCGGCAGCTTTCGCTTTCTTACATTGTATGTTGTCTGATATTTCACTACACTGACCAAAGCATTCGCTGTTCTGCGTGAGCTACCATGATGGAACTCCTTTTAGGCGTCTAGAAAACATTTGTGGTCTGCGGGGGCTTAAGAAATGCGCGTCTAGATTTTCCTTCGAATGTTTTCTGTCTGACAGCCGATCTTAGAATACTTTTTCCGTACTTCGCGGCAGAAGACTATAGACAACGTTTCCTAAAGTCGCCTACACATCCTTTTACAGATATTTAAAACATGAACGTCATTGTCAAGTCATCGCAGAAGCTGTTAGCAACAAAAAAGAGGAGGCGACGGAGCGACCTCCGATTCGTGGCTAATAAAAATGTGCAGAAACCACGCACATCTTGGAACCTCTATGTGGAGCGAATCTTTCGTGAAACGGTTAATTCCATTTGTGCTTCTTTCGCGTAAAGGAAACTGACGCGCGCGAACGCGCTCTCGCACACCCGCCCTATGCATTGCGACACACGCGGCAATCCTTTAAAGTTAGTAGGCATTGGTATGGTAAAAGTATACCTGTGATTGTGGCATAATGGCTATAAGCATCGCTCTCACGACCGGGCACGTAATTAATTTTATTGTTAATTTTCAAGTATGAGCTTTTCGGCAAGGCAGAAGCACCCAGCAGCCACGGTCAGGAAAATCAGGGAGGGCTCGCAATGAAAGCTTCACTATAAAACAGCACACTGGAAACGGAGACGAATAGAGGCAAAACATAATACAAGCGCTTCTGTCGAGTCTACGCCTTTCCTCGTCTTCGGTTTCAGTACACTGTCTTTATCAGCCATGCACCAATATCAACTTGCCCAGTTGTTTATCCCCTCGAAACGCCGAGTTCGCTGCTTTGATTTGGTGGCGCAAGTAACTAGAGATTGTGGTTTAACGTTCAGGACCTTAAACCTGGAATGAAAGAGACATCCGTTTATGGAGGTCTCTGGATTTTGACTGCGCTAAGGTCACTTGTTGGGACAGTTGGTTTGAGGTCGACATTTTAACAACATGGACGGCAAGACGTCCATGTAACACGAACGGACAGAGGCGCTATCAACTGGCGGTTTTTTCACACAAATGAAGTATATGCCCAAGTCAGCGGCTGGAGGCTCAATAGCTTGATTGACGTTTGTGTTACGGCGCTTTCAGATTCTCTCCTTGTGTTTCCTGTGTCGCCACCCTTAATTGTACGCCATAGTTCCTGCAGTTCTCCCTTCTCGTGTGCTGACTTTAAATACTATCCGAGGACACCTAAGCATTTCTGATGAGTTGTGAATGCGAACGCAATAATGTCCAATTGAACGCTGCTGAGCGGTCCTTAGAGTTTTGCGCTGCGAGTAATGTACCATAGAGGTACGTGCTGGGCTAGCCAGAAAGCAGCAGCACCCAACGCCGCATGCCACTGACGTTTTGCGCGACGAGAGACCGAGGCAGCAGCGGCCACCAAGGCCGGCAGGCACGAGCAGCAGCTAAGCCCAGTGGGTGTGAGAAAGACAGGGACCGCGTGCCGGCTTCCAAGAGCGAGACGGCGGCAACCACACGGGCGTGTCACGCCTCGCCGACGACAACCCGTCTCGACCCGCGGCGTCGCATCGCAGTATCTGCTCCGTTGAGGCGCGCTCCTGATGCGGCTTTGCAGCCAATGAGAATTTAGGTGCCGTTTCGCTGCTACAGACACCGGATTCTTCGCTCAGTGGCTCATTTGATGCTTTCGCATCAATAAATTTTGACAACTCTAGGCTCCTGCACATAATCTCAAGTTCACAATCTGTTTAGCACTCCTTGCTTATAGGAATGCCGACAATGGCCAGGGACTCAAGCTCACGACCTCTTGCTCGAAGGCCAGAAACCATAGTCGCCGAGCTAAGCGCAGAATGGAGCGCAAAGTACAACCAACGCACAACTATTGCGAACTGTCAAGCTGAGCGTGTACGCAATTACTAAATGTACACGGAGAGGCAAGTGAAAGCACACGTGTGGGTCGTTGGTGAACGCGATTAACTTCCGGGCGGCTGACAGCGCCATCTGGCCGACACGCCCGGCGCTTATCAAGAGCGAGCCAGGCGCGGCCAAAAGCCGCCGACGCGCCGGGCTTAAGCCGTCGGTCAAACAGCTTCCACTTGCCGGCGCAAACGGCGCTCTAGCTCGGCTGACGCGCCCTGCAGGCGATGTTTGTTTTTTAAAGAGCACCGTTTGCAGAGTACGCCGCGCGAAAATTGTGCGAAAATCTTGTCTCAATGCGCACTTGGAAATGCTCGCAGCTCTGCATATTAATTGGGAACAGATTTGCCACTCGCGTGGCCTCCGGATTCGTACTCGGGGTCGTGGACTCATTGAATGTAAATTTATGACGGCTGAAAGAGTCGGATAGAAAGAAAGCTACTTCAAACGTGACTCCATGTCTGGAACCTCTGGCCGTAAGATGCCAGAATCTGCCGCGAAAAACAGCTTGCGAATGGCAGAGGAAGTGGAAGTGAAGTAGAATTGGCTTGGAATAAATGCTGCGAGGCAGGGGTCAGTTGAGGACAGAGGATCTAATTAGTAATACGAGTACGTGACTGCTGAGAGCGGCACAGCTCTATAACTTGAGAGTTGACGCTACCCTCTCAGATACATGCCAACCTGGTGAATGCGTGCAACTCCCGTGGCTACGGCCACAAGCAGCCTGAATTATCCTGCAGCCAGAAAGGCTCGCAGTTGGCCTGAACGACAGAGGTAACAGTAAGCAATAACTTTTTGCCGAATCTGTATGTCGTACATTTTGCCACAGAACCTCTTCTCCTTCAAGTGTGATATACGTGTTCAAAGCAGTGAAACGGACGACTTCTGTCACTGTTTTAATCGAAAGGCAGCAGGCTTGATGTTTTCTAAAGCATTTTAAGATAAAACAAGAGGTGGATGACAGAGATGATAACCAGACTAACTGTCGGGTTGGCTACTCAGGCTCTCATTTCAACATAGTCGCAGAGCTAAATACTAAAAGAAGATTTTTTTCTAATTCCTGCCAATGCACTAACTATACGGAACACAAATAAGCTGAATTGGTCAAGGTAAATGAGAAGGGTGCAAAACTATTTTTGTAGGTTTCGCTACATTTTTTATTAAGGCATGGATGTTAGTTGGGACACCATGTACATGAATACCTCTTCTAGAAACCCATAAAACTTCCAGAGAGACACAGTGCCAAAATAAAGCTTTGCAGTAGTTGGTTACCAGCGCTTAAGGCTTGAGGTGACTGTGTAATTATTGCTAATTACGGGAAAACATGTCTTCTATGATCACAGATAGGCAAATGTACGCATACGCGCTCACTCAGGAATAGTTTGAAGTTTTAACTTGTACATTGAGTACATGGAGATGACAGAGGAGAAGAAAACGGCATAAGAAGCTTGATAAGCCCCCTCGGCGCCTATTACACAGGCAGCGGTCCAGCTGTCGGCAACTAATCTTAGTAACATTATAAAATCATCGCAAGAAGAAGAAAAAGGAAAGAAAAAGACCCTTTGTAAGTTGTAACATTCTGCATCACAAACAAACGACAACACAAAGAAAAAGAAAGTAACTGACTTCATCTCACTTAGTCGTGTGAGCTAGAAGCAAACCGGGTGCTCTTCTGGTTGACCTCCCTGCCTTTCCTGTCATTGCTTTCTCTTCTCTTGACACATACAGGCAAAAGTTGAGCCACAAGCTTTATGACAGTGAACTCTGAAGATAGTGAGTAAGTGAGTGAGTAAAACGACACTGGAAATGTTGAAAAGCCGGCTTCTCCCCAAATAGATCGTTCAATGAGCAAAGGAGGATAACATGAGGAGATAAGAGAGGAAAAATTCAGAGCCATTTTCCTCTGTGAAGGTGTGGGACCAGTCGAGTTGTATATACGGTGATAAATATGTTCATAATAAATATGTTGATTGAAAATAAAAGACACGTACCACAATTCATTTCGTTTTTTTACATTTTTTTGTTGTTTTAATAAATTGCATATTCAATCCTTTTTTTTATTTTCAACCTTTTGTTCGCTTTTTGGGATTTACTGTTTTGTCGCCAAGGTGACTATCGCTTTATGATAGTCACCTTGGCGACAAAACGGCAAAATATACGGCCAGTGGCTCTGTCGCGACACCGAAAAGGTTCTTGGCCAATGTGAGGTCTATGCACGGCCGATGACGCGTCGTGGGGACACTGGTGTTTGTGTAACTTTGAATGCCGAACCTTTCCAAGAGATACGCCACGAACTACTTTCCGTCTGGCCGAGACACGTCTATCTTGAAATCACCCACAATTACGATGGGAGTGGAGTCGGCAGGGATGATCTAACCAATGGTGCGTACGCTTGGCGTTTGCGGCATGATCTTCGTCCATATTACGTGCCGCCCGCCATCGCCTCGCACATTACCGCTTCTGCTCACGACGGTGTTCTTCTTAGGCGTGCTGTTCTTCCACAGTTCTCGCCGTACGCGGCCTACCCAGTGCACGGGTGGAAGGGAACTGAGATAAGATTACGTGGTTTGCCTGTAGAGCCCGTGACGTCAAGTCGCAATCCATACTAAATTGTCTTACGGTTTTACTCTTTTTTTATTGCTATATTTTTTTAATCACAGCACGTTTTGCCACTTGTCGCGATTGAACGAAGCTGCGGCATACCTGCTTATACGCTTTTGCTTTATGTTTTAGCTCTTTTAGCTCTGGAGTTGCCACCAGCTTTTTTGCCTACGCGCAAAAACCGCCAGAACCTAGCGTATAACAGCTTCGCTGTAAAAACAAGCACTCTGACGAGCAGCTCACGCGCTCTCGTAGTATGTACGCTTAGAAATGATCGGGTTTCACGTGCCAAAACCACGATTTGCTTATGAGGAACGCCGTAGCGGAGGGCTGCGGAATAATTTGGACCACCTGGGGTTCTTTGAGTAGTACCTAAATCTAAGCACACGGGTGTTATCGCACGTCGTCCTCATCTAAATGCGGCCGCCGAGGCCGGGATTCGCTCTCGCGACCTCGCGCTTAGCAGCCCAAGAGCATAGCCACTAAGCAACCGCGGCGAGTGAATAGTCATCTTTATGGAAGGGAACACGCGAGGGCCTGGGTAAATAGCTTCGTCTTCAAACGTGTCGTGCTGCCCTGCGGCGAGATGTGAAAAGGAGAAGGTGGTGCCGTTCTTTCTACTGCCTGCACACCTGCTTGCGCGTTTCCTTCTTTCTGTGTCGATACTGCACGCGAACGAAGAACGGATGAATCTGATAAGGAAGTCAAGCTAGTGGCCGTGCTCACTGTTTTCGAAGTTTCGATCTCAATTTCAAGCAATATAATTGTCTGCAGGCGCGTGCAAGAAGGATTAAGGTAAAAAAAAGAAAGCAAGTGGGCCGGGGCGCTAGCAGAATACGGAACTGTGTGCACCTCTGCTTTCGTATCCCACTGCGGTGCCACACTGCATGTGGTCGATGAGGCTGTTTCCCACGAGCTCACGTGTTTCCTTTTATGAAGATTGTGCATTAGTCTTAAGTTATCCAAATTAAGCGGTGACAAAGTCAAGTTTTCTACTTCATAAGCTGGGTCGGGAAGAACTGCATGGCAGAACTGAAAGACAAAGACAGAACATGGGCGTCCGTGCAGTGTCTTTCCACGTTGAAGTGAAGCCTTTTGCACTATCCTTCAGAAACATGCTTTCGCATCGACTAGCACGGCCGTTTCCAAGCGCTGTTGCCTTGTGAAATTTCCGTGAAGTAGATGCGATGGAGCCTTCAGTTGTCTTAATGCACTCGGCCAGATTAGGAAAAAGAAAACAGAAAAGAAAAAATCTTTTCATGCTTCTATCTGTTGCCTGCCATGCTACAACAGCTAATGAGCGACGCTGCGGAGCAAAAGCAGGCGTCAGAGAATGCAACAAATAGAAAAAGATAAGACACACACGCAAGCACACAAAAAAACAAAAAACCAAGGAAAGTCGAGGTGAAAAACTAACCGGTCGGCCGACGACGTGGCTCCGGGTCTTCGCCGAGTTCACGTCCGCAGGAATTAAATCCAGGCCTGGGGGGAGGACACGCTGGCTACGCTGCTGCTGTATACGGTCCGCCTGTATACCCTCGGCCCTTGGGGACCGTCGCACAACAATGAAGCAACAGCAGCAAGCACCGGCCAGCCAACGATCCGGCCAACGGAACTGGCGCTGCACTAAACGCCTGCAGCGGTGTCCAGCGGCGAAGCTGTGCCTCTTCTCTTTCCGGCCGGGCTTGTTGGGTGGCGTCGTGTCGTGCCGAGAGCGCCGTAGTGTGTATGTGTGTGTTCATGGGGGCCAGCGGGTTTTTTGTCGTGCCCGGCACCTACGGTGGCTGCCATGGCGACTCATTGATTGCGGCCGCTAAAAAAGTGCGCTCATTCGTGAGTCGGTCGGCGATCGTCGACGGATGAGTGCCGTGGGCGTTCGGCCGCGGCCACAAGGGCGGTGCGACCCTTGATGGGCCTCCCGCTGCTTCCCGAAATGATGCCCCCGACACTTACCGGGGCTGTTTTGCACGCTGTGTAAGCGGCAGAGTGTAGAGTGGTACGGGGACCACGGTGAAAGCGGGCGTTGGAGCGGCCTTTCTCCCATTTGGGAGATGGACGGGAACTGGGGGACGTATAGAAGTTACGTCCGGCATGATGATGAAAGCGGGACAGAACAAGTCGTGGCCCCAATTTTATAGAGCGCCGAGTGCTCCGAATACCGGGCGTCAATTTTCACGACTTATGGATTATTTTTCTTAGTGCAGAGCCGTTGACGCCTCGATACTGAAGCAAAGAAGAAGAAAGAAAAGGAAAGCGTCCAGTGTATTCATAGCCTCGGGTTTATAACTTATTTACTTTTCTTCACTTATGCTGCGTTATTCTTGTTTTCGAACGTCTGGCCTTAACATTTATTTGTTTAAGAGGGTCATTACGGGACCACACGCACCCGGTCGCCCGCATTAATGTAGTTGATTGAACTATTATTATTATTATTATTATTATTATTATTATTATTATTAATATTATTATTATTATTCATTGATTGATTGATCGACTATTATATTAAGTTTACGCCCATGTATGCCCAAATTTCTTCGACATCATTTTTCCGGTGTTGGTGGTGGCGACAACCTTATTGGAAATCCGGCAAATTCGTGGCCTGGGCCTAGACCGCCCCTGAGGAGGTCCGGAGATCCTGTCTCCCCACCACCTAACGGGATTGCTGAATGGCCCAGAATTGATCTTGGAGGTTTGAGCTGTGCGGCGCGGCCGTCTACCGTGCCGCAACTTCATCTGGGGAGACTGCATTTTCTCTGCCTATAACCTCCCATTCCCAGAGAATGTGTCTAAGAGATGCGTGAGCCCTGCCGCATAGTTTGCAGTTATCATCTGAATAGATGTCTGGATATATCCTCCTGAGATGAACAGGGTTAGGGAAGGTCTTGGTTCGTAACTGCCTCCAGTCTACCGCTTGGGCCTTGCCGAGTTTGGGGTTAGGGGGTGGATAAACACGAATGGAGTTTTGATAAAATTTTGTAATGTCACAGTCCCTGGTCATTCTGTCCCTCTCTGTCCATGCCTCCGTTGGATTTCCAACCCCCGGAAAGGATCCTTCCACGCGAGCGCGGAATATGAGACCTCGCGCTACGCGGTGGACTTCCTCGTTGAGGTTGGGTAAAGCGGTGTCGGGGGACGTGTGGGCCGGGAACCATATAATGTGCCGTTCCTCCGTCTCCTCGGAGGTGACATAGTTGGCATTGACTTTGAGCATAGCCTCAGCCTTCGGCGAAAAGCTGCCTTGTGCATAGTTTCTGACCGCCGTCTGCGAGTCACTAAGTACGTATCTGCTACCGGGGTCAACGATGGCCAGGGCTATCGCCACCTCTTCCGCTACCTCGGGGTTTTTGCCGCGTATACTACACGAACTGACCAAACGCTATGCGTGTCCTCAAGTTCCTATTGCGTCTTAAATTTGTTTCTGCCACCTGGCCTGTAGTGATCGTTTGCCCTCCGACATGTGCACCAGGCGGCTGTCGATCTTCTCGACTGGGAGTTCTGGCGTTAATTCGAGGCCCGTGCCGGCCTCGAATTCTTCTTGGGAAATGTTCTCCTCTTGCACGAGAACCTCCATTTCTTCCGTCTGCGAGCGAGCGTGGGTGCGCGCCAGGTGTACTCTTCTTTCCACAGGTGCGCCTATAGGCCTAGGCTCGGGGTAGCCGCCACCACGATTTCCGGTGTGCCACAGACGAAAATTTGACGTAAAAAGTCCAAAAAATGGATTCCCACCTTGGAGTTGGTATCAGCAGAATTCTGGTAACTTGCTGCGTGAGATGGTAGCCAAATTTTGGTGATTTTTGATGATTTCCCTGCAATATCATTGACGGAAGACGAAGCCGTCGTTAAGTGCGTCTGCTCCCTTCGGCCACCTCTTCTTCTCTTTTCTGGTGTTGACGCAAAAAGCTTTCTCGTGGCACGCACAGTTGCTGAGAGCCGCCAAGTTCTCTGAGCCCTTCCAGTTGCGAGTCCTCATCAGTTCGGTTTGACGAAACCGATGAGGACTGAACCGATCAAGAAAAGAAGTTAGACCGATGGTTGGTGTAACTTTCTTTTTTTCTTTTTTTTTACCACCCGCAGTCATCAGTCACTGGTAATATTATTCTCCCGGTGCATATCGATCGAACATAGCGCAACGTGAGCAGCAAGTTATTTGCCGGTACGATTGCCTGCCACGAGGTTCCCAGTCGTGACACGGTCATGACACAACATAGGATGCGTGCTTACATCGCTCAAGGGCTTTAGCGCCATCACATACGTCAAATCAGTATTCTGGTAAGAGAATCCATGGGGTTCGAAGCCCTCCGTGAACAGCCTAACCTGTCCATCGTTATGTTCAACAAGGCCTTTTGTTTTGTCTGCCTTTCAGTGCGGCATAGAGTTAGTCACCGCATAACGGATCAATATGCGTCGTTCGGCATTGAAGCTGCAGTGAGGTCTGCCACAAAGATCAAGCAACAATCTACGAACTCAAAAATTGATAATACAGCAGCGTGTGTAACAGCTTGGACTGACCAAGTACGCATGAACCAGGCCGCATTGCTTGATATTTTACGTAATTAACGTAGTCCGACTTACCTTTCTGTTCATTTAATGACTAGGTCGATTTGAATAAGTGACCACTCAGAAAACCTCATATAGCGGTATTTCGGCCGCCGTAAGACGCCCTCAACTGCATATTTTACAGAGGTGCCTAAAGCAATGCGGGTGCGCCTTTCTCTGTGCTCAGCCAGCTGTATGACATGCCGCATGAATAAGCGCACAAGAAGTGAGTTAGAAACATCCTAACGGTCATTGTACTCTTTTGACCGGTATAGTGCGCTGAGGAATGTTCGAAAGCGAGATGGAGACTTGAACGCAGCACAACGAACATTCAGGAAAGCGTATACTGCTGAATAAAAAAAAAATGAAACAATAAAATTTGACCTCTCGGGGAAAGGAATACAAGGCCAGGTTTTCTAAAAAGTAATATTCGACGTTTTCTTCTTCTTCTAACGTCAAGTGAGTAAGCAAACATTAGTACAAGTCAACGTTTGCCATGAAAACGAGGAGAGCGTAACAAAGAAAAAAGTTTACTGGATTAGTTCGATCTCGGCTGCAGCTGGTATCAATTCAGAATATGCTCGAGAATTAATGTTCCAGTTCATTAGAATTTCAAATGACCATGTGCGCCATTGGCGCTTTGAATATATGCAGAGGGTTCACTCTTGGTTCGATCAGTAAATCTCTCTCTCTCTCTCTCTCTTTCTTTGTCGAACCGACGAAGCGGAAACGAGAATAGGTATGTCAGGCAGGACACATCTGTCGCGTAATTATGTTCTGCACGAACGGCTGGAGTAAGAAAGTAGTAAGAAGGCGTGCAAGTGAGTTTACTAGGTCTAGCTGATGATGTTCTCACCCGTTGTCATGACGACCATCGCCACATCTGTGATGATTTTTTCACAACGCCTCCTAGTTAAAAAATAAAAAAAAGATTTTGGCCGGATTATAGTTTGATGCCTAGCGCTACGCAAAACGCTGATTTATGTAAATATACGCACCCCCTTATAATGCTGTTAATCATCAGTGTATAGGGTGTCCCAGCTAATGTTAGCCAAACTGTTCAAAGAAAAGAAAGATTGAAATACGGGGCAAGATACGATTATAAGACCTACGGTGAACGGTCGTGAGACCTTTGCCAACCGAACAGCGTAGGTCTCATAATCGTACTTTCCAGCACGCTTTTTTCATGTTTCTTTTTTTTATATAGCTTGGCTAATAGCTGGGACACCCTATTCACTATACGCTGTCACCGAATTATAATATTTTAAATCAGCAATTCCCAGGAATGCGACGTTACAGTGACGAAGTTCCCTAGCTTCAAAAATAAAAGGGGGGAAGGGGGGGGGGGGGTATTGCACCATACGTTTCACAAGGGATTTTGGTTAACTGAACAACATTAACGACAGAAAGCAAAAAATTGCGCTGGACACCGTACTGGAGGGCTTCTTACTGATTTTCGATACCCGCGGTTCTGTCAACGTACGACTTAACGAAAGTACATAACCGTTCTTACATGCTACCGGTCCGGCCGGGTCTTGAACCCGTGTCCTCGTGACATCACGTCATAACTTCTGCGCCACTTAACACGGTGATCTTCTTAAATTTAAGAGAGAGAGAGAGAGAGAGAGAGAGAGAGAGAGAGAGAGAGAGAACGGCAAAGGAAAGACAGGGAAGTTAACCAGAGATTATATCTGGTTGGCTACCTGTACTGGGGGAGGGGCAGAGAGATGCGATGAAACTTTATAGTTAAAGTTTTACGTTGGGCCAGCGGGATGAGGATGGCCAGGCTAATGAAAGGCTTACTTGGCTTTCTTGTTCGCCTTGTTAAACACCGCGTTGCTCGGCCACTCACGAATTAGCCGAGGTAAACGAAGCGCTATATGGCCACCAACGTTAATCCTGCGCTACTTCCACACGTGCGAGTCTGACAGTGGAAGCCTTCTCGTGCACCGAGCACGGCCACTATTCACGTGGATCCCTTTCCGTTAAAGAGAATCGCCCGACCCGACGCTAACAAGCATCGGCTTCCCGCTGTGCACTTTTTTTTTTTTTTTTTTGCGCACGCTCCAGCGGTCGGTCACCACGGACCGACCTGCATCGCTCGGCTCGCGGCAGAGCATGCGTCGTTATCGAAGCAGGATCCGCGCTTCGCTTGGCTTAGATTGCTGCCTCGTGGGGGTGCGACTGAGAGGCGCCAAGGTAAGGGCGCAAAGCGAGCCCTCTTGGGCGTCAGTCTTCGACTCTCATATTGTCGAGTTCGATAACTATCAAGACGGTGACTTCAACCATGCTCAACTGACGTGGGTAAGCGTTCCAGAAGAGAGGAGCAGCCACACTAGAGTTTGATATGATTAATAAGCGGTCGTTGCTCGGAAGGAAAAAAACAAGCGGAAGAATGCTAGCGGTTGTGCGCTGTCGTCACGCTATAGGCACCTTACAGCGGCCGGTGGGCGCTACGACCCTTTTATTTATCTCGTTAGTGTCAGCGACATCGGCCGCTAGGGATGCGAAAAAGATGGGATGAGAGGGAGAGAGAGAGAAACGAGCTTTATGAGATGCTGGCGATTTTAGCATTGAGATCTCAATGTCAGCCAATTGCAATACTGCCCACCTGCAATTACCACGACAACAACAGCGAAAATATCATGTAAACAGTGAAAACAAACTAATCGGTGACGTGATACTACCTACTAATCCTCAAAAAAAAAAAAAGCACACAGAACAAGATGGCAAATGACAAGAACGACCAAGACCCGTTGTTCATCACTCACCTGATGTTGCGCGCCGAGCTTTGCCAAGCTCAATTTCGGCAATGTTCGCCTTTCTTATCTGGACATCTAACACGCCAAACTCAGGTCTTGGAAACTCTTGTCTTGTGATAAGTGATCGGAGATGTCACCGCGAGTGTTCATCGCGTGCCTACCATTTTCCTACCACTGCTCGCTAGGTTATGTGTTCTGGCATTGGTATCAATTCTGAAAAACATCAGCACATCAAGATGTAAGGAAGGCAGGTATGTTAACCAGTCAAGTAGCTAACCAGTCTGGTTGACTACCCTACGCTGGGAGAAGGGAGAAGGGGAAGAGAGAGAAGGGAGAGAGAGAGGGCATAGAGACGTGCACAGACAGTGATTGAGTAAAAGCCACTCGTGCAAACCAGACGTTCTCAGAAAGCACAAAGACGCCCATAAAAGCAGCGGCTTCTTATCGAAAGTTTCGCGATGACAAGGTTGGGATAGTGCTGCACCGTCATAGGTATAGACGTTCCTGCCACAATAATAAATGTGCCGTGAGATATGAGGAGTGTTCTGCGTTGCACATTTCGCGCCGCTCGGACCTCTATCTTCCTATACACTTATAACACATGCAGTAAATGCAGTCAACATGAGCATCGTGGGCGCACCAGCGGGGGTTGCAACGAACGCCAGTTCTGGTCTAACGCATCTACTATGCGTTTTGAAGCGAATGTTTAGTTTTGAACCCACCGGGAGTTTCCCGATCGTGGCTGCCGGGGGCTGCTGTCCTGCTGAATGGTTCATACATAAGGAAGAAAAAAAAACTAGTCATGTACCCGACGGTGGGACCGAACCTAGTTCCCCCAACACATCAACACGATGCTCTATCCATTGGGCCCGAATCGTGCGCACACTTTCGCCGTGCCAACGTCAACTAGTTTTTTCAGATGATAGCCACGTGTGTAACATTGAGTGGCCCGGGTGCGCAAGAGCACATGCGTGGAGGCAAGTTTGAAATGGGCAAATTATGGCATTTTGTCATTAAGGAAAATCAATTCAGCGGACGCTCGCAAGAATGTTCGCGGAAGGAAAAAAAAATTTCAACCAGCGGATAACAGCAAGAAGCTACAAAGGAAACCCATACGTGTTTCTCAAAAAGAAAGCTTCGCAGTGAAGAAAAATTCATCCTGGACGGGTTGTTTTAATTTTCAAGCATTTGATTAATCGATTCCCTAGCTTCGCTTCACATAGATTCGAACATGTACATTGCATCTCCATTATATTATGTTAAGGTGAATGCGTTATATAGCCGGTTTTTCTTTAATATAATGAACAGATTAGATTAGATTATGGGGTTTTACGTGCCAAAACCAATTTCCGATTATGAGGCACGCCGTAGTGGAGGACTCCGGAAATTTCGACCACCTGGGGTTCTTTAACGTGCACCTAAATCTAAGCACACGGGTGTTTTCGCATTTCGCCCCCATCGAAATGCGGCCGCCGTGGCCGGGATTCGATCCCGCGACCTCGTGCTCAGCAGCCCAACACCATACCCACTGAGCAACCACGGCGGGTGAATATAATGAACAGAGCTTCGGTATTCACAAAATACTGGATTCTCATTGTCATCGTTGCCAAGCGGGCGCGTGTTCTCAATTCACATGATTCGCTCATGTGCATCTATGGGCTTCATTTAATGTTAAGCGCATTTATCACAGGCAACTCAAGACCGCTCTCAAGGATAAGTTTGACATCTTAAATCGCGCTGCACAAAGCTTCAAAAAAGGAAAAAAAAAGGGGCGCTTCAAGGTGCACTTAGTTATCCCTACGTGGATGAATGCGAAAGCATTGCGGCCACGTCAGCAGAACCGCAGCGACGTCCGGTGGCGCCACTGGCGGAATCACGTGATTCAAGCGGCTATGTCAGCGGAAGCGCCGCGACGTCAAGTGCCTAACGGTGTTCGTCACAAGGTGCGCACAACGCAAAGTCATGGATTCGACTCCCACCAAAGGTTGTGGGTTCGAGTGCGTCAATTAACTGTACCCTAATTAAGCTTCCCTTAACACCAAAGGTTGTGCGGTTATGTGTACTAAGTATTTCTTAATTAACTGTGCCCTAATTAACACCAACGTTCGTGGATTCGACTCCCACCAATGGTCGAAGATTCATAGCCTTCTTGGACCATCGTGTGGTCACGCCGACGCCGACAACGCAGGATTTTCCGCCTCATGAACCATTTAATGCTTTCGCATTAAAGAGGCTCCGGCAAAACCCACCTCAGGATGAATGTTGACGTCAATGCGATTACCATTGAAACGATGTAGCGACACAACGTAGAGCCAACACCGAGGCGGCGCGTCATGCGTGTATGCAACATGGCTCGCGCTTCCCACTGCACACGCTGCGCCATCTAACGGTGCGCCGCGAAGCCCGTCCACGGAGCGTGTATGAATATACATTCAGACAAGATTGTTTGAACATATATTGTGGGGTTTCGATGCCGCCCAGCATCAAATACAGTTTAAAGTTTTTTTTTTCTTCTTCTTTTTTTTGTTTTTGTCGAAGAGCGAGACATACCCACTGGTACACACACAGCGACCCAAGTCGACGTCACAGAAGTTCATTATAGAACTGCGCGTACCTAGTGGCACATATCCAGCGACCCCATTTGGCGTGAAAGAGGTTCATTAAAGCGTCGCATACACCCAGTGGTCCAAGTTGGTCCCACGCTTGGTTTCGAGCCCTGTTTCCTCTGCACAGCCGCCCGTTGCCCAACTCATTAGACAATGAACTACCCAATAACTCATGTTAGCGGGAAAGGCGTTAGATTTCGACAAACAAGCAGACGCACAAACATGCCGCAAACTGGGTGAAGTTCCCGAACAATGATAATCGCATATTATCTTTGTCCATGGCGAGGTTCAAACTCACGACTGTTCCTTTGCAATCCAGGTGTTCTAACCAGTTAACTACGGCGATTAGACTAAAATGACTAAATGACATTTTTTTTTTCAGCTTGATGCATGTTCGGCGAGGTACTGAGGCGCACCACTTCGCGCTTACTTCGCGGGAGACAAAAATCTTCTATTGTAAGCGTGCACGTAGTGCGCTACAATGAAAACGAATATTTCTTTTTCTCTTGGGCTGCAAGAGTATTCGTTTCATTAGTAATAATCCTGTAACACGTGTGAAAGGGAATGTCAGTGAATTAGTAGTGTCTGCCAATCTGATAGGGAGTCAGCGCCCGTTGTGAGGTACACAAAATCTTTACGAATTGCTTGTGTAAGTGCATTATTAATGCAAACGTGGGTACCCCTCTTCTGTCTTCTGTATGTCCCATTCTCTTTCAAAAATAAGTATTTTGTAGTTCTTCCCTCTCTTTCTTTTCTTATTTTCTCCCAATGCTCAGTTTCACGTTTATGGCACTCTGTTTAAAATGTTCTACGACCTGCCAAAATTAAATTGTTACATGGCGTTCTTGAGTGCAGTAATCCCTCCTTCGCCATACTGGCGGTGTGTTCTTCAACACGTGCTCTGAATGGCAGGAATGTAGGCTGCGATTTAGTTTTTCAAACCTTGCGGCCGCGGTACTACAGAAAATGAAAGAACAGAAGAACCGACCAGATCACTCTTGTCTGCGAAGAAAGAAAAAAAAACGAATGAAATTTGTTTTTAGTAGATTGTCTATTCAAAGGCTGTAACATCGCTCCCATACGTCTTCAAATTAAAAAAGAACGAAAGATGAGCATATAGATTTAAAATTATGATGGTCTGTTCAGTACTACAGATGGGTAGTTCTTTGCCTGCACTCTGAGATCCTAAAGCTTTAAGTATTTTAACTTATTTTTCTTTTAATATAAGCTCGTCGGAGTTTTATTGCATCTCGTTCAGAGCGTCTCACACTCCAACGTCCGCATCATCATCACCGCAATGTAATATAGAAAGCTAGGCGTGAAAGTTGGGCTAGGCGAAAATATTGGCAGTAAGCAAAGGCCGGAGGCATGTTCCGTCGTCCCGCCAAGTTTGATTTTTACCCCTTAATGTGACTACGTTCGAACTACGGACCATGTGTTGTCTGTTTCTTTCTAGATGTTCAACGAAATAAGTGCCCTGGCCTGCAAACACGAAAGCCTATTCAACATCACAAAATGTAATGTCAGAAATAGCCGCAGGTGTACGAGCCTCCTCACTGAGTGTAACCGATGGAAGCTGTTGATGCTACGCGTGGAACCATTAATCACGGATATATCCTACTTTGCTGACAGATGTTTTCATTGTCCAGGAAAAAAAAAAAGAAGACATGGAGCATTTTTCATATTTTATTAGACCAATTTCTTCCATGCATCAACTCTACAACAGCCTCCTGAACACTTACGACATGAGCTCTATCGGTCATACCTTGTAACTGTTTGGCAAAAATTTCATAGCATAACCAAATATTAATAACACGAAAATTTATTGAACTTGCGAAATGGTTGATTTTACGATCACCTAGCTCTCGATCCTGAGGAATCTAGTCGTATTTCGAATAAACAGCGAAAAAAAAAATACCGATGCGTTTACTGGCCACTGCGCAATGGCAATGCTTCAGTGAATATAACTATTGCAAACGGAGGAAACACAGAAAAGTTTAGCGTTTATAATTGCAGTGAACGCGCAGGAGCCCAGTGGCGAGCAATGACCATGATCCGCTGTAATGAAACATACACCGTAAACGACGAAGCCCGTGAACAGATATCGGCGAGCGGGATAAGATGTGACGGGGTTCCTCAGTGGTAACATGTGCTTACGGTCATACCAAATCTTAAGTATTCAAAATGCACGCAATGAAATACTCCGACTTTCCGGAACAATAAAGCTGGCAGCTGCCACGGTATGAAATGGACACGCACACAAACAGCTGAAAGCTTTTCAAGCATCACACTCGAAACCCTGTCAATTATGTGGCGGATGCTCAACATACGAATTACACCATAGACGTCACTACCAACATGCTAAAACACTAGTCTTCCTTCGTGCGCGACGTTCACCAAACAAGTGCGTTTCGTTTCTAACTGCTAATTGCAATACTGGCCACGTGCAATTACCAAGACAACAACAGCGAACATTTCATGTCAACAGCGATAACAAACTAGTCGGTAACGTTATCCTACGTAGAAATCTTCCCGAAAAAGAAAAGGAATGTACAACCATCTTGCTCTTTAGATGCTTGCTAAAACAAAGCCGCGCAGAGCTAAAGGCTTAGCCTACATTAGTAAAAATTAAAAACGAAATCTGAGCCTACTGCTATTATGTTCTCTGTATTTTGCTTTCAGCGCTCTATTGACAGCATGAATGTTGACAATAAAGCGCCTCATATACTTTTTTACCGTGAGAATCAGCCCCTCCCCCATTCCGCTGCTGGAGTTGAAGAAAAAATAAATAAATTTCGGAAACAGGAACAACGATAACAGCCCTCTTTAAACACATCTGAAATACGATAATTTCCTCCTGTTTGGGAGTTGTTGCCTTTGTTACTGTTCAATAAGAAATTGCATTCAATTTGTTATTCCCCGTGATCACCTGAGATACAGCAAATGATGTAAGAGAGCGCTTTTAGGACCAGCCGATATGAAGCCAGAGTTCATAATTATCATCACTTTATAAGGAACAATGGTGTACAGAAGATAATTTCAGCGACTTGACGAGAAGCAGACAGTACAACCCAATAAAAGCGATGTATCGTACTTATTAGTTTTCTCTTCTATGGCCAACTGGTTCCGTTATCAATTTTTATTCCCACATAGTAAACTGCTCTGATATGAAAGAGCGTAATGCTAAATTGCAGCGATTTTAATACCAGCTAAGTGCTTGGGGACCGGTAACGCTACACATAAAACACTGCATCGGCGTTTACTTTCACAAAACTTGCTGGGTAGCCTTCCCTTGCCCTGACATAAGCTCTACTGCAGGTGAACGACACTTTCGACATATGAAACTGAGCCGATATCACCAGCTGTCGTTCCACGTTGTCACAATGTTTTGTCTTCGTCCGTCAACATTGCGGCTTCCTCGAGAACAATGCCAAGGATAGTTCCGCTTCGGAATATACTGATGAATTCGCAAGTTTTTTTGAGGGTCCTTAAGTTTCACGTATGCGACTGGAGTCGAATCCACGACGCAATGCCAAAACTGCTTACGCGTGCTTCGGGTACACGCACGCTTTGGGACGTTCTACAGTAATCCATAAAATTAAAAAAAAAAAAGAAACACGCACACACAGTCTGCAGCAATTGACACAGCAACGCACTTGAAACAAACATGCCATGCCCTACCGGGCGTGAATTATTTTTCTACATTTATGCTTAGAGCGAACCTGGCTTTGCTTTTAGCCGACGGTTGTTAGCGCCCTCACGCACCGGACCACCAACGTGTGCGTAAACGCGCGCTGGAATCCGAACGCGACGGCCACTGTCAGCGCAGTTGCGTCCCGCAACAGCGCACACTTTGAGCAAGTCTCATTGAGCGTCAACGCTCCGAACGTTCCCGCTCTGCGTGCCCTTGAATTCCGACGCTTGGACGCGTCCCCTCGGCTATGCAGCACAGTCCACGCGCACATCTCAGGCCCACCCATCGTCGGCAGTGCTCGTAAAAAGAAAGGCGATCGGCAATTCCTTCGTGTCCCATAACCGCGTCGCGTGCCGCCCGTTCAGGCGAGCCAAGTCTGCGAGGCATCCATTCGCAGCTCGCGCTGGGCCTTTCGTATGTGTACGTCCAGTGGTTCGGCCGGGTCCAGTTTGGGGTGGAAGAATCCCTTAAGGAAGTGGCAGGTCCCCTTGATGTGCTCCGGGAAGCCGTCCGGCAAGCACTCGCGGGGCCGGGCTTCGAATCGAAAGCCTTCGGTGTGCACCAGTAACCTGCGAGAGACCACGCGTGATATTTGGACAGTTGTGTAGAAATCCACACAGCATGACGCTAATAGAGCACACCGAATTGTCTCGGACAACGCTCCCCCCATTCCTCAACTGCACCGGAATAAAGAGCGCGCGCACTGTAAGACGCCAACAAATTGTTTCTTGAGCAGAGAAGGCAGCGTTGTTCAGAACACAAAAGAAAGGCTGGCGGTACCGAAGTTGTCGATTTCGCATTGAAATCCCCGTATCCCGTATCATTGAACGGGTGAGACTTCGAGCATGATACCTGGATCGGAACCACGGTGCTAAATATTGCGATTTGCATTTTGTCGAGTTCGTTCTCTACGGAATCTCCCGACTATGGACCCAGCTCCACCACACACCAACATCTCTTATGTTTTATCGAAGTTCTTATTGTTCCATTTGTGAGCAGCAATGCACCCTAATACGAGCACCAGATGTAACTTATGACGTGGAAATTTGACTTACGTGATGCTTTCGCACAGCGGCCATGCAAGAGGCGCCACATTGGCGCGTCTTGCATGGCCGCTGGAAACATCAAGAGGAAAGCTTTCCTCTTGATGGAAACAAAAATTTCCATCAAGAGGAAAGCTGGCACTAACACAAAAAAGAGAACGTGTTCTCTCGGCCAGCAATGTTTTCCGTTTTTTTTGTACAGGCTGTTTGCTTCTCTCGCAGTACGCGTCACCTGCGTTCCGTACGATAGCAACATCAGCTTAGCAATCGCTCGCGCCCTCCAATTGATTTGTTGTCTGACCCGAACCACGAAACTGCAGTGCCGGTCCTCCTGGATAATCATTTCCGTTTATGGTACGCCACCACGTATGCACAGATCTCTTCCGTTTCTCGCCCACCCTAATTTCCCTTGATACTAATGCAAAATTCTTTGTCTTACTTGCGGCACCCATATTGGCCATCATCCTAACTATGTGGACGAGCTGCTTTTGCACCGTTTGTTATCTTCTGTGATTCGGGTCCCTGCTGGGAAACGTGTGTCCACGCGTTCACGAGTCTACGCGTGCCTGCGTGTGTGCGTGTATTTGATATATGGATGTATATACGATGGCGTCTGTGTGCGCCAGTGGGCGTTTAATTACCGTGGGTCAGCAGGCAGGCCGCGAGCCGGGTCTTCGCGGAACCTTAATTAGGGCAGGCGCGCTCCGCGTGGACGCCGGCGTTGCGGTGGCGTGTGGGCGAGCGGGTGGGGTCGAGTAAGGCGAGTAGAGGGCGGAGGAGGGAGAGGGGGGGGGCGGGGGTACGGTAGGCGAACAAGCTCAGCGCCGCGTAAAGTTTCTACCCGCCGAACGGCACAGCCCGAGGCAGCACCGCAGCAGCCGCGAAACGGAGCACGGATCAGCGGACGTCGTCGACGCGACTCGCTGAGCCAACGTTGCGTTGCTCCGCTCTTGCGCATCGGCGCGCTGCCTCCTTCCGTTCTTGGTTTTTATTTACATCTCTCTCTCTCTCTCTCTCTCTCTCTCCGGGTCTCCACCTACTCAGCAGGCATCGGAGCGAGCTAATGCTGGCCTTGCTACTGCCGGCAAGGGCCGCAGGGCTGCTTCCTTGCCTCGACGAGCTCCGAGATTCCAGCGGGAAGGCGGATGTTGGGGAAAGGGGAGATCGGCAGAGCAGAGGTGGGTCCTCGACTCGGGTAACAGGTGTCCGCTCCTAACTCGGCGTTTTCTGTTGCCGATTGCCGATGGCGTTTTGAGACCTCCCTTTTAAACTAATAGCTAAAAAGGCGTTCGGAAAGGACAGGTGACGTTGCAGCGAGTTGTTTAAACGCGATGCACTTTTAACTGCGCGGGCTAAGGATGTTAGAATGTAGGGACGCTCTCGGGATTTGCGTGCCGTATCTTAGGAGGGAATGCATCAAACACACTTAGCAACTTCCCTTTAGCGATTGCGCTGCTCTTACTTTAACGATGTAAAACACACCGAATTTCCCTAGACGAAAGGTTTTCCACTAATTTTCAGTTGATGCGAAGCACCGCTACGAAGAACCGCTGAAGACATCGTTTTTCGTAATGGCTAGAAAGGCTACCAACCAACCAGACAAATAACCACGCCCCACAATGGAAATAAAATACTTATTGCGCAGAGATTTGCTGATCATGCGTTATTTTCAGTGTAAAGAATACTCGTCCTAAATAGACAGGTTGCATGTTCACCAACAAAGGCAGGGCTGCAGCACGCTGTGCACAAAGCTGTTTATGTACTGCCTATGAGTGACGTCACGGGTTCTGTCTTCTCTCTAAATTTTGCTTCTCTGTTAACAGGCTGATGTAATGGTTGTGTTGTATCTATACATGTATACATGGAAAGACTTGTGCAGGCTCCTGTGTAACAAGTGACCGCACTTTAGGTACTGGACTGTTCTTTCGGTGTTGGTGCCCATAGAGACAATTTTCGTGCGCTTGAGTTCGTGCGTGTATAGTTTTTTATTTCAAATATATTTTCTTTCTGCCTTTCCTTTTTTATTGTTGCTCAGGTAACGAATTAGCAAGTTTGGGACAGCCGGCTCTGACCTAGTATACCTTTCCATGTTTCTACACCTAAAATAAATATAACTTAATTAAAGATAAAAGCGCTTACTTAGTGAAATTCGGAGCGTAGGCGAAAATAGCATGCGAATGCATTACCTCTGTAATTTACATTTTATTTAATGCATAACTGTCGGAAAATGCTAGCGCGTACATGAATGAACGGCTACCCGTCATCGCATGAAATGAATAAACAAAAATACCAACAGCATACATGAAAATGCATTAAACAAGACGCCACTGAGCAGAACACAGACCACAAAAATAACGACAATAAAAAAGGCACGTAGAAGCAAGTAAACGTAAGGTCTGGTGACAAATAAACACATAAAGTCAGGCCCAGTACCAAATTTCATTTAGTTGAAATCTTCGGACAAAGATATTTCAAGAATCGCTTAAGAATTGTGTTTTGTTGTTCTTCGAGAAAGAGAAAATAGTCGAGTTTTCGTATTAAGGCACACGCACACGTCAGTGAGGACAGCCATTGGTATTGCCCACACTAAGTTACTGTATTTACTGAAACCTAACCCGGCTTCGAACTAAACCGATGGCCAGAATTTGAAAGTTCATGAAAAAAAAATGATACAAAATAATTTTTTTTATTGCAAGCCGACGTGAACTTCAATAAAAGTAAAACGCTACACATTCTTACCTGTGCGTTCACGCATGATAGCGTTCAAATGGGTCCGCGGGGAAATTATTTAAAAGCATGTCAAGAGAGCTTCACTTATTGACGAAGCGGGTGAGAAATCTGGCGAAGCTTTCGTAATGACCTGCGTGTGAAGCTTCGTGCTATAAACTGATCCATTTAAATTCAAAAGCAGAAAACAGGGGTGATTATGAAACCAAATTTCGGACGTCGACTGTGGTGTAACCGAACCTCACAGCAGCACCTCTTTTTCCAGCCTGCATATACACCACCATTCTGACTCTTGGAGTGACATAAAAAACGCTTGAAATGTAATGCAGTAACTTGTTTTACGTGTTACAAAGATAGCTTGATGTCACTGTAGTGTGAGCAGGCCTAAGCGTGAAAAAAGAAACAAAGAAAGAAATAAAGGAAAAAGGAAACAAGCAAAGGTGCACTCTGACAAAATGTTTTTTTTTTTTGTACATTCTATTCAACGGCACGAAGCAGACGACACACAGAGGACGGGACACAGACCAGTTGCGCATTGTCTGCTTCGCGCTGCCGAAAACTATATGTGCAGAAAACCGCGCCAGCTTGAGCAGCACGAAATCCTTTTGAAATGTTTGAGGTGTTCGTCCACTCTGCACCGACCTGTGCGTGGTGGGGCTGACGTTGATGTGCATGGCGATGCTGCCAGACTCGAACCTGTTGGCGAGGGAGACGTCATTGCCGATGAGGCAGTAGCGGGGCATCTTGACGCCCACGACGCCCGCCAGCACGAGGCCCGTGTGCAGGCCGATGCGCATCTGCGTGTCACGTGACGCAAATCAAATTTCACTCGGAGTGAAACGCTTTCTTACGGGCTCCAACTAACGACACTCTGCGCCAACTTAACACGCCGCACATATGCGACTTCGCCATTTATATGACATGGAATAGCGCGACCGCGCTCATCTATTTGTTCGGTAAAGTTAAGCCTAACTTCTCAAATAATAATCAGAAGTCGCAGCTGCTTATTGCAATTCTAATACTGTACCTGTATAGAGAAGTCAGGAAAACGAGAAATTTTAGTCCCTCATTACCTTATGAATTTACATCTCGCTTCCAGTGAACCCCCCTGCTTTTCCCATCTTATTTCTCTCTCTCTCTCTCTGTTTCTCCTGCTTGCAAACGAAGGCCTTAGTTGACTTTATAGCGTTTGTTAATTTATTAGCTTTCAGTTTTGTCATTTAGTCCAAAGCAAAAATAACAAATTATGAGGAACTTGCAGAAACGCGCCGGCCCACTTGAGTATACGTGCTTCCAATAAAAAATTGGTAATGATCGATGCCTCTTGGCAGCCAGTAATGAAGAAGAAAAACGCTTCTCCAAAATAAGATTTAAAAAAAAGTTAATCTAGGAAAACTTCGGCCGCCGGGACGTATGAAGTCCATTTCGAAGGAGTTCTGCCCACGTCTTGGCACAAAATCTAAGACACCTAACCTGCCTGATCCGTTTGGGAATGGCTCTTGGAAAGTCGTAAAGTCGTAAACGCTTAATCAATGCAAAGAAGAAGAAGAAAATGAAAGCTCAAAAGTAAAGATAGAGCGATTACGATAAAAAAAAAAGAAATTGTTCGGCCTCGCTTTATTACCTTTTTATTTGAGTAATTCGCGCACGAGCGCGCACGCGGTGCACATGAGAGCGCACTAGCCTAGTCTGTCGCCTTAACACCTCAAGAGCGAAAGTGCGAAAAAAAAAAGAACAGAAAAGAAAGAAAATAAACAAATAGGCTTGAAGCAAGATGTGCGCTAAGTGCGGCGAGGGAAGGCCCCCAGGGAGTGCGCGAGCATGGCGAGTATAGTGCTGCCGAATATTCGTTAAATTTCAATCGCGGGGCCATTTCCCGTTCTCGGGCGGGCTCCCTCGGGAACGGCGTGATTAATTTAGATGAGATCGAGACCGCGAGAGCAGCCAACGCGCCGGCCTTCTCTTCGTCCACCGCTTCATTCTTCCGAGTGGCGGAATCTTCCTGCAGCGAAGCTCTTTCCTCGGCGAGCGATGGAGAGTGAGGTGGAGAGAGAGGGAGAGGGAGGAACGCTCAATTGGCGAGGCGGAAACGGCGCAAATTTGCCAAATCTGAACAGGCGAACCGCGCGCCGGCAGTTGGAAAACGCACACTATGCGCGAGATTGCTCGCGGCAAAGAGAGTGCGGCAGCCGCGCTAGGTGAACACGCGTGTTCGTTCTGGCTCGGAAGTAACGTTAAGCCGCTGACTGCCGCCGGCCAAAGCGGGAACTCTGTGCTCTGTTCACCCATAGGCACGGCTTCTGATTGGCCGCTCTCCCCGCGTTCACAAAGCGCAATAGCACGCTCTTTGTTTGCTTCTATGTGTGTGTGTGCGTGTGCGTGTAAGCGCGTGTATATGTGCATGCGTGTTACTATTATTAGTAGTTTTGAAAACATGTATTGACACATGGACTTGTTTATCTTTTACTGGTGAGCGCTTTTCACCGTCTAACAAATGTTATCGCTGAGCGCGGGACGCGTCCCCACGTATCGGAAGTTTCTCGAATATTATCGATCGTTCTGTTGCCACCGAAGCTTCTGCAATATGATTGCATGTGTGACGCGAATTGTGTAGAACGTTCGGGAAGACACACGGGCACCACCGATTACTCTTGAACCTTCGAGAACTCGTGTATAAAAGCCGGCGCCGACTGCGTTCGTTGCTGTCGCCGTTCTATCGCCCAATAAAACGAAAGTATCGTCATTGCCAGTTTTGCTTCTTTCTTCACCGTCACTGCTACGTGACAATATACACTTGACAGGAAATGGAAAGCGAGGAACAGGCTGGCAACTGGCCACCGGAAGGTCAAGATAGGAAGAAGGGGAGGAAAGAGGAACGAAAGAATAAGATGAAAAATCTCAAATATTTAAAGAGAACACACGCAGTGCAGGTCACCCACAGTAAGGCTGGTCCCTGCAGGCCACGCTACTAAAGTATGTTAAAATAGAAGAGATATTGTCTGAGGTATTGTCATCTGAAAACAGAAATAAGCTACAAATGAGAACCTAAGTTCGTTTCTTTCAAAAAATATGTAGAGCCCAATGCGCCTGATCGCGCCGAGACGCACAACCACTGGGGGTACAAACATTCGTTGAGTGTCGTACACCGCAGGACAAGGGGATGATAGCCCCTCACTAGCGGCGTGCGCTGCGCAATGCAAGCGGGACACTACAATATCAGGTGCGAAGTGTCTCGCATCAACCGCAAGACGTACACGATGGATTGGCCACACATCCTTGCCGGTATAAGCGTTCGAACGCTTTCGTACAGACAGCCCTTAGATTAAGCAGTTGTGCTCTAGCGCGACGAGGCAAGCCTCGACCGCGAAGGTGGGGCGGAAACGTTCATTTGCGACGCGATGGTCTAGTTGCTGCTTGAGTAGGGGGCGACAAATCAGCAGGAAAGCGTCATCAAGCTTTCACAAAATTTCGGGGCAAACACAGTCGTTACGAGCGAAACTTTAAGCCAGTCACCAGAATCTTCATTTCCTGCGATCCCTAAGCGTGAATGTATCCGTTGGGCAATGAGAGATACTCCATGCCATGCAATTTTGTTGGCAGAGTCAATAAGGCAGCGGACAACTGGTCAATCAATCTGACTGCGTTGTAATCTGCTAAGGGCAGCGCGGGAGTCGATAAAGATGGCAATCTTCGATATGGTTAACTCCTCTTTCACGTAATGCAGTGCAACATTAATCGCTGCTGGCTCCACGGTTGTGGACGAGGCAGGATGAGGTATATGAAATATACGCCGTACTTTAGTCGGAGGGCAGAAAATAGCTCCATAGGCGCCTTGACCGTCGCTGTGTACAGATGCATCTGTGAATACTTGAAGGCAACCTGGAAATCTTTCGGACATGTGCGACTGAGCCAATAGAAATATTGCCGAAACAGACATATCAGACTTATTGTGAATGTGAGGGATTGTGAGATAAATTAGGAATACGTGTTTGGCTGTATCTTTCGGAGGCGGCGGTGTAAACGAAGCAGCATATTCAGAAATGCCAGCGGCGATGTAGATAAATAATGCCGCCATTTTTTTTCATGCAAGAAAACGGGCGCTGAATCAATCGATCAGGGAGCGATTGATCATTGATCAGGGAGCTTTCTGGTCTGCTTCCAGCCTCAGGAGTAACTGATGCGCTTCAATGAGTAATGTAACAGATTGCGCCTCACGAGGTAACCCCAGCATTAGTCCAAAGGCAACGTGATGATCTCGTTCCAGTTGGGCCATCAAACTAGGTGGTATGTCCAGGACTGGTGACGCATACGTCATGCCTGAGAGTACAGAAGACTGGTACACCTGGAGAGCCGTTGTTTTGTCGCAGCCAGCACCTCTTGCAGTCAAGGCGGCCACATACTTAAGGAGGGAGTGAGATTTGCGTCGTAAAAATTTAACGGCAGGACGCCAAGAGATGCGATCATCCACAATTAGCCCCAAATAACGGTGTTGTCGCACCCACTGAGAGAAAGGAGTACGTACAGACGCAGTCAGTCGTGGGGAGGCTTGCGTGTGTTCATATGCATTCGTCCATGTCATACATAATAGGTTAGTATTCACGAGGCCATTGAGGCTAAGTAGCATTGTCCTCGATTACTGCTACTTGGTAGGGCGACCACCCAAAAATGTTGAGTGCTCTGCCTCCCAATTTGCTGTGGAATAGTTCAGATGTTCCACTTGCGCGAGATACCCACGGCGTACGTGGCGGAAGATTTCAACTTGCCCAATCCTTAGAAACTTGTTATGCCCGTGTTCTTCAATCGCCTGTGCTAACGTCTCATTAACCAAACTCATCTACGTTGGTGGTCGAATTTACAAAGTTTTCCCTTCTTAAGAATATTTTGTCGTCGGTGGGCAGCCTCCGCTATCAACATATTCGTTGTAAACACTGGACAGCGGGGCCTGTTCTTATTAACAGCTTTACACTACTGCAATAACGCGGACAGGCAGCATTCCAACAAGCAAAATGATGACCGTTTATTTCACAGTGCACTTATATAGACAAGGGATCACGTGGTTCGTACAAAAGGAATGCGCGCACTGGCTGCGCAGTGATATACGACTTCACGCTATAACAACTACAAATTGTTTTCTGAACACGGGATCTGCTTTCGAGCACTTTTTCTTCTTCTTCAAAAAAGAAAGAAAGGAAAACCATCCGTGGAGTGTCGCGATGTTTTGGGCGGGCCGTGAACGCATCGTGTCTTAGAAAACACTTCAAAAGCCTTCGAGCCACGACATGACATCTATAGCCGTCATTGATTCAGGACGATTTCTGTCACACAAACAGCCTGTGCTCGGAGGCAACCTAACCATTAAGCACGGACACATCCCACAAAACCGCACTGCACACGCGCTCCGTGGCTTCGCGCTACACAACATAATTCTCGAGAGACACTGATATTGAAAGAGGTTCGTCTCTGGACAGACGTCGCGGAAATGAAAGAATTTAATTTGCTGACGACTATGGTACGAATTCTCTGCAGGAGGGGGGAATGACGGTGTTTTGCCACTGTATCTTTAGGTTGTCACCAAGTATAGTGAATTTCTCCTCAAGTTAGCTGGGCTCCCGCAAAGTCCCCAGAACACTGCACGTTACTAATAAAATAGCTTTTGGGGGTTGGGGGGACAGGAAGCTGAGCTCCGACGGAGCGTGGATGAAGAAGGGGAAAACAGAGAAAAGAGGGAGTGTAAGGTAGTTGAGGAGGTATGCGGAAAAGGATCGACGAAAGTGAGGGGAACGAGCGAAGTGGCTGGCGAAGTGCAGACGGCACGTTAGAGCGCCCACATGCACGCGCGACCACCTCGAGCAGTCGCCCTCCTCTGTTCCGGGCGCCCTTCCGGTACGTATGCGCGCCTAGTTCGAGAGCGTAAAGATACGCAAGAACTTGGCGAAAAAAAAATGAAACGATGAGAATAAACAACGGAGAAAGGACGAGGAAGCAGCCGGGAGGGGAGGAGAAAGTTCTAGATGTACTAGCGCTCGAGGGTGGTCGAGGTTCCGGATAGGCACTTGCACACTAGGGAGTCAAAAAGAAAGAAAAGAAATGCCGGTAGAAACGTATTCGAGCGACACTTCGGGTGGGGTTTGGGCCAAGCACGCAACGAGAGAAGCGTGTAGAAGCGCGCTGTTACGTCAGAGATAACGGTTCCACCAGCCAGCTCGACAAGCCGCTCCTGCGGAAAAGCGAGAGGCGCACGCGCCCATTGCACGAGCGTTACGGCGCGCGTGCCCGACCCCCAAGAAAGGGAAACCAAAATAAAACTCGGAAGCCAAACACGGAGCGTAACAAAACGCGCGTGAAACGTGCCCACACACACGCACAGACGCTAACCGTTGGCATGTATAAATAACGCTACCGAGGCGGAACGGAAACGTGCGAAGGCAAAAGGAAGGAGGAAGAGCAGGAGTGAGGCAATACGAAGATCGACGCTCCGCCTCTGTATAATTGATCAACTTCGCGAGAAAAAAGAAAGGAAGCGAACGGGATCTCTACCGGAGCATGCTAATGATAGCGACGTGGCACGCGCGCGACGCTGTGCCGCTCGAACGCGGAGAGTCGGCACCACTATACATACACGCCTGGTTTCTAGTGCGTTCAGGCTGCTCTTCCAGTTGCTCAGTACCACCGGCCCATTTGGGGGCATTGTTTCTCGATAAGCAGTGGCAGTGTCCGCAACTGACGGATCGCGAGAAAGAAAACAGGTCTCGGTACGCAGAGTTGGACGAAGCTGACATACAAAAAAAAAAGGGGGGGGGGGGAGGAAATGAAGCACGTTGCGCGCGCATCAGTTTTTCTGCTGTTCGTCACGGTTCAAGCGAACCCGTAGCATGAATATAACAAAACTCGGGACAGTTTAATGAAATGAGTGGTTTCGCTCGGTCGTTCTTATCATCCGCCGTTCGAGGCTGTCCAATATCGGTAATAATGTGCGCATGGCACCTCTCTGACTATTGACGAAGTGCGAAATAGAGTAGCACTGGAACATAATTATGCTTGCCTCAATTTCATCAATGTCCGCACGAATATATTGTTACGGAGAAATCATCCACGCACGGATGCGTGGAGAGTAAGAGATGTTCAAATACTGTTTTACAACCGAGTGCCCGTGAAGGGCGACATTCTTAATGCAATGACAAATCGTCAAATGTTCTGTGATGTTTGAGGTGCGAAGGAAAAAAAATTACTTGCAATGTGTGCCGCGGCACAGGTTTTTTTTTTTTTTTTTTTTTCCACGAAGAAAGAAGTTGCTTGCCTTACGAACCAGTTTCATTATCCGTTATTTCACGAGAACGATGTACGAGTAACTTCGTGCAAAGCAAACAGTCTCACTATTGTTCTAATTCTTTTGCACATTGAGAAAAGAGGGAGATTTATTATGAGGGAGAAACTGAGAGGTCGGCCTTAACGAATACGTTCTAGCCTGCTACTCAGCGTTGGGGAAAGGGGAAAGGGAGACAAAAGGAAAAGGATAAATCGATGGTGATGATATGAAAAGTAAATGCATGAATAATGAATAACAATTAACCGTAAACACTTATTGCAAGCTTATATCCAGTTCGGCTTCTCTAAAAAAACACAATAGCCTTAATGACCTTGCTGTGCTTGTAAACAAAAAATAGGAATTGTAAAATTGCACTCATAATCTAGCACAAAGCACCGTACTCGCGAAATGCTACGTGAACGACCCATGGATACACCTTACGCACTAACTTGGCGATATAGGACTCAAAATGAGAGATAATAAAGTCATCTAAATCACAAAGAAGTGAAACTATTTCAGCTCGTGACAAGAATCTATTGCTGAAGTTTGGTAACTAGTATTACTTAACAGTATTCTGTTGGGTTGCTAAACTGTTGAACTGCGCGCTTGCTTGTTTAACATTTAAGCAGAGCTAGCAACTGCCACACAAGCAAGCAATTTGAAATGGGCTTCATTGTGCACACATAGAGTGCAATAATCTTTGTGATATCTCGTCATATCTTTATGAAAGTGCATGCTGCTCCTAGAAACTAACGAACAACTGCGTTTCATCTTTGTCAGTAAACCGATCCAACGTGTTTAGTTTTAGTCTTACTATTTGCAATGAAAGGAAAAAAGTTATAGTAAGGTATATTACGTGAGATTTACGAGCTTTCAGCGAGAAGAACTGAGGAGAGATGTGAGCGTGAATGATGAGGGGAATCGAGGGATTCGACTCTTCATAACAATCATGTGAAGTCAGCAGACATTGAAGCCAGGAAATCATAGATAAAATAAGCTTTCTCGTTGGCCTGCTGATTCTTTGTGTGTGAGATAAATTTACAATAAAAGTAACATTTTTAGCAAAGAAGTTTCAGTAAATTAAAAGATAACTTTGCCATTGGTGAGAGCTGCACTGAAAATCTCCTCGTGGCACTTACATGGCTCTACCAATTGAGCTGGGGCGACGAGTGTCCCTCCGGCCACATTATTAGGTATTTATGCAATGTACTTAAACCCAGCCTTCGGAGTTTTATCCAGGGCCACTCACAGCTACGGCATAAAATGTTGAGCACCTAATAAGCCCTGGTTTATTAAATAACAGTAAAATTAAAAAGTCAGTGTCTTCTATGCACTTTTTGACTTGATTTTTAAACACACAAAGAGAGATACTAGGATTGTTTAAAAAAAATCAGGAACGTATCTGTTGCCCGCAAGCGCAACATGGTCGAGCGAGTAACGCTGACTAGTGTTTACATTGCGCCACGCATAAAACGTCGTTCTATGCAAGGCGAAAAGCCTCCTGTCGCCATACGCTAAACAAGAAACGAGTCAGAACCCGCGAACGGCAAGCCCAGGTTCTTCGAATACTCCCCAGAAATACCTTTTATTTCTACGACAGTGTCCTTTTGAGCGCTGCCTTCTCAAACGTTTTTCTTTATTTAGGAGCAACGTATTGCGTGTACATCTGCTTTGCTCTCGTTACTATATCTGTTAGCCAACGTGCCTGTGGCGCTTGCGGAGTATTTTTGTCGTCGAGCCAGTGCTTACTATCGTGCCATGATTAAACTGCGGTGAATGAGAAGAAGTGGAACCGAGGGACTCATTTCTTTTTTTTTTTTTTTTTGGCAGGCACAATCATATAAAGGCAACAGAACAGCACTATGGAGGGCGCCCTCCACTACAGGCCAACCTCCACTACAGTGCCTCTACATCGTCGATTTGCTCCATTACCTTTAAGAGCTCTGTCGCTTTTTTTTCCCCTACGCTCTTTGCCATGACTACAGTGTGCTTCGCATTTTTTATCCCTCTCTGCTTTGCTCTCTTAGAGTAAACTTTGAGTTACCCTCTTTGAGCATTCCAAAGTCTTTCCTGTGATCAGGGACCTCATTTCTTTAAAGTTTGTTTTTTCTCAAGTACAACGTGCGTGCGGCGGTGCATGCTTTACAGGCGGCTGTTTCGCCAGTGAGGTTGAGTTTACCTCCTGAAAATGTCGAAAATAAACAAGTGAAACACATATACAACACAAGGGGAAAAAGTAAGAAAGAAAGGCAAAAACAACGCAATATCAACGACGCCGATGGTGAATAAGTAGGTAAGATGGAGGGAATCGTTTTCGAGGACCTCAACCTAACGTGTACAGTCGGAGGCGCTCTTCGCGGCACCGTTCGGCATGATAGAGCAACCATCTTTTAGTGAGTTGCAAAGTTCGCGAAGTCATTGTCACGGAATACAGCGCAGCGCTCTTGGAAACTAGTTATTCTTCACCCTAACGTCAAACCAGAGGAGCTTTAACTCGATCTGGTGCTTTCTTTTTTTCGTTTTCTTGAAAAGCCCTAACGCATTCTTTTAACAACTGTCGTAAAAACTGTACGAGTGGGCTGGTTTGGAAAAGTCACACAGTGACATAAACGCGCACGCATATGCCTGTAAGGCCGGGCAAGGTTGCAATTTCCTCCCCATTTGTAAAAAAAAGAAGAAGAAAATAACCAGCGTCGCTATTAAATAAACAGGATAAACGAAGTTGACGGCGTCATTTCAATGCGTGACGGGAAAGAGAAGGCAATAACAGTGGCATTTCAGAACAGGTTGTACTCGCGCCGCTGTGAATATTTCCTCGAGGCTAAAGCGCACGGAACACAGTGAGTCGTATATTTCGCGCAATAATGCGCCAGCTATCACTATTGCTGCTTTATAATTTTCGCAAGCTGAAGGTGGTTTGCTCTTCGAGCTGTTGTGTAAGCGATACGCTCGTCAAGCTGCTATGCAACTTTTTCTCATCGGCCCTCCCTATGTACTGGATAGGCAAATAAAAAAAATGACTTCAACCTCCATATTACGGTGCTGGCTTTAAATGTGAGTAAAAAAGTGATGTTGAAACACAAAACGATAACAAAAAGTGGTGATGAATGAGGAAAACCGGAGTATTTATTTTCCCCTAGGGCAAAAAAGGAAGGAACAACAGTTATATAGCTCACAGAAGAAATGGAATTATCACTACTTCCCTTCTTCTTATCGCAACTAGAAGTAAGCACTAATTGCACACATTCGCAGTCCCGCACTGCATTGTGTTGTTCATACACTTATCTCCTTGCTTATTTTTTTTTTCTCAGGTGTTTCTAGAACTATATTCTGCCACGTTTTCGGCGCCGCCCTCGCGATAAAAAATTTAATATGAGCGAACACCTCACAATCGGCTTGCTTCTGAGCACAAGACGGGAAAAAATGAGAGTACGTTGCAATCTCCGACCACAGAGTCTTCGACCCCCTCAACAATACACAGCAGCAACGAAACCGCCAAGATGAGGGCGCCCCTGATCTATGTAATTGTCTCCCGCATGGAAGTGGAGGAGCTTTTGCGGTAGTTCCAAAGGGTGGAGTTCCGAAACATGAAGCCATTTAGAAGCTTAGCTTGCGACGGCGTCGTAATCAGCGCGATGCGCTGCCAACCAACTGCAGCGCGAGGGTAACGTTGTGCCTTTGATAGCGGAGTTTGCTAGATAAATGACGCGTGCACTGCGTTGGCTGCTGCTCATACGTCTGCCACTTTGTTACAGGTGCAGGTGCATCCAACTACCTTACTATGCTTTATTTCTATTAAGAAAAAGTTAGACTTCCGAGTTAAAAAATGACCATGCGGCCATGCACGCGAGGTGTTCTCTGTAGGGTGACGCTATATCCAGCCCCTCCCCCCATTTCCCGTTTCTTTTATTGTTCCCCTTTTCCTCCCTTTATTTTTCTTTTTCTTTTGCTAGCGTTTTTCCATTAAGAGGAGGCATGTTTGCTTTTCTTGTTAAATATTCTAGCTGTGAGAAACGTTCCGCAACGCTGGATCAACTTTTGCTGTTAGAGACTAATGCAGATATTTGTCGCCATGCTGCGCTTGCGTGTTTATCTCTTTTATTTTTCATTGGGGAAACACCGCTTTCACTACCCTGTTCACTTTTTGTGTCACAATGTGGCTTCGCAGCATGAATAAATGCGGCTGCTTTTCTAACTACTCATTTGCAATTCAAACGCTTCGAACCCTGGTATTTTCTCGATACGTCTTTCTTCTTTCAAGGGTGCACTTTAAAATAGGAATAATAACAGCACGATATTAATGCCAGCATCGGTAAGAGGATAAAGCGATAGGACGGACAAGTATAAAACTCATGCGGAATCTTTGTGGATCGAAGGGGTAACATCTACGGGCAGAATAACGGAGAACTTATATATATATATATATATATATATATATATATATATATATATATATATATATATATATATATATATATATTGCAAGATAAAGAAACAGATGCAGGGAAATGAAAAGAAGGAAGGACGTATTCACGAAAATCGATAAGGCAGTCACTGAGCAACACTCAGCGACTGTCTTATGCCTATGGTAGCATAGTGAACGCACCTTAATTAAGAGCCTTAACACATAAGCAAGCCAAAGCAATATACCTCCGAAGAATTTTTCTTGTCCGTTTTATCACTACACTGGAAGCGGTAAATGTGTGCGAAAACGCGCCATACAGAAATTCCCAGACGTTATGTACATTATCACGGTCGCAGAGTACGTTGCCGAATTTGCGTCTCGCGCTGCTTTGCCATATTCGTTGTAGGCGAGCGATAAGTTGTTAGCTCTTGGACATGTACAGCTGCTTAACCCTTGACAAAATACACTGTTGGGAGATTCGGTCATTAATGTTCAGACTAAACAAAGAACACACAAATAATATATTGCAATTAGAACGTAGACAGGGAACATACAGGTAAATCTACACGTAAAGTCATTAGCGCAGTGGTTGTCGCAAAACCGGCAGTCCAAAGTAACAATTAGTTGCAAGTCAAGCACAGACCCCATATTATTCTCGTAATTGTTGTAGTTATGCTCATTTCGTTTTATTTCCACCTTTTTTACGAGCAGTTAAACAAGGTATAGTAGTTGTATAGTTACGCTCGTCCTATATATATTTCTCTTTATTCTTTTTTCTTTTGCAAGCTGTTAAACTCTGTAAGGGGCATAACGAACTCTAACTTGAGCGAAACCATACAGCTACAAGGACTACGGCACCAGATGCGTGTATCTTTACTTCTCGGCAATAAATTCAGTACGAGAAGCGCAGACTGCAGCGAAAGCCACGTTTAGCAGTTATAGCTGCCTGACTCCGGGTAAAGTAACATTGATTGTAAAGAAGTTGCGCTTATAAACGAAATCAAGGTGAGAAGCGTTTCGAAACGCGTACGGGTTCCGAAACGCCTCGGCGTGTTGTTGTTGTTGTTTTCACCTCGACTCGGTCAGTGTCCGCAACTTCACCATGTAATCCGACTGGACGAATTTTCGCCGAAATCCTCAAAACATTGATTGTACCACGGTGTCACCAGTAGATCGCAGTGAGGTCATGCACTTAGCGTGACTGAACGTACCTGTATAGGCTTCCCATCGTGCGAGTGGACCTGTCCGGCGGCGGCCATCATCTTGAGCGCCATCCAGGCGGCCTGCTGTGCGTGCGTGTGCACCTGCTTGCGCAGTCCACTGGCCACGCAGTACGCGTCTCCGACCGTCTCGATCTGCGAGGACGCGGTGCGTGCTTCACGTTACAAGCATCACTCGGTAGGAGTGCCGAGCGCCACGCTAGCAGAATGACAAGTTTGGGGTAGCTTAGATGCTGCACCAACTGGTAATATTCCATAATACCGCAGTGGCTCTACGGCTGTGATAATATGTGTAAGTGTTCGAAGGAGCTTACTGGCACATTCACGATGTCAAGTTTGCAGACATTCAGTGGGAAATAACCGTTGTTGTAAACCACTCTAGCGTCCCCGTTTATATTGCTTGTGGTTGAACTCCCAGCAAGGACAGGCTCGGCCGCATCGCCGTACCAAAAAACTTTGGAGCATGTGCTGGTAGGTGTCTTCGAACCAACACATCAACACCTAAATAGCTAGGCGAGATGCTGAGGCCATAGCAGCAGATGACCTACAACAACAGTGATTAAATACGACTGACAAAAACATGATTAAATACGACTGGTCACCTGAGCATCTTATTGCCTTCAATGCTTGCTACGCTGAGCTCAAGCGTATTTTTGTGAAAGTTCAGGCGAAAATCGGAAGACGCAAGAAGATTCTTCGTCTAATTTTTTTGCTCAGGACCGGCAGAACAACCACGAAGTTCACTTTGCACTTACGTCTGCAGACACCACAATTCACCTGTCAGTTTCAGACGGTCCAGTTTGGCTGAAACGAAATAGCTTCTTTCATAGCCCACGCGCCCCGTCTATTTTGTTGTGGGTGACAGTTAAGGTATAGGTAAATCGGAAGGAAGTAAAACCAAGTAAAACCTTCGCGCTTGTCACCTGAAATTGTCAATAAGTTGGGAGAATCCACGACACTTATTCCCGACGATCCATTTTTTTTAAATGAACCTTACACCTTAATTACAGCAATGATTACCCCTATGACGAAATAAACACTCTCTTGAGACTGCCACTTTTTGTTTACTCAGCTTTTATGTCTTTGCTCTCAGCGCGGAAGCACTACAGATAGGAGTGCGGTTTACAATACATAATAAATAACACACTGGATATGTTTTAACCATTGCTATCAAGCCAAGGCTTGCACGACATATTAAAAATTGAGGTTGTTATGTGCCAAAACCACTTTCTGATTCTGAGGCGCGCCGTATTGGGAGAGTCCGAAAATTTGGACCACCTTGGGGTTCTTTAACGTGCACCTAAATCTAAGTACACGGGTGCTTTCGCATTTCGCCCCCACCAAAATGCGGCCGCCGTGGCCGGGATTCGATCCCGCGACCTCGTGCTTAGCACCCCAACACCACAGCCACTAAGCAACCACGGCGGCTGACGACTTCCTCGATAAGTTTAAAACACTGTCACATTTGCGTTATCTGGACGAAGTGTACATCTATGAGCACTTGAGTTTGTTACATCGTGCGAGCTGCCCATCCCTGCTGCAGGTGATAATCGGGATGTTTAGAAACCATGAATCACATCTCACCATAATTACGCGCGTATCGCAAGAGACATCAAACTTAGTACACTGCGCAAATGAAAATGATTGATGACGTTCCTCTGGCGGCTACTGCAGTATTGGGCTCCAACCACCTGCTTTCTAAAGCGTCGTCATGCTTTGATTTTCTTGCTGTTGTATGCCTATGTCACCTTTGGGAATATTTCCTTGTTGCACTAAACATATGCGTGTAGTGCAGCGAACACACGTGAGAAATAATTGTAGCGCAAATGCACACACGTGGCATTATTTGGTTGCTTAGCTGCAAGTGTACACTTTTGCCACGTCCCGTCGACCCGCGCGGCCCCATGTTGTACCCCTCCAACGATCAGACTGGCTTTGAATCGTAACAGATTTCTCAATGGTATTAAGTCGGAAGCCAATATTCAAGTAGGAGGAAGAGCAGGTGGAAAAACAGAAAGAAGTGCAAGGAAGTTTATCCAGTGTAAAAGCGGTTGGCCGCCCTGCGTTGGGGTAATGGGCGTACAGAAACCGGGAGAACCCATTTCTCTATGATTGTCAACGGTAACGCGGTCAGCATTGAAGAAATGTAGCGACACATCGTGTCGACAAATTGTTCACTTCTGCGAGGCCGACTTCTTCAGTTTTCTGTTGCCGTAATCTTCACTTCTCTGTAGCCGAACGCACCTCGCTCAACGCACGCTCTGATCCCATTCTGTTCACTTCCCTTCCTCTTCCACAATCGGCTGCGTTTCACGCCGACTCCTTAACTCCTTGCCTCTCGTTTCGCTTCTATATATGGTCACCCACTATGTGGCACATAACCATTCTGGATGACTGGCCAAGAGTATTCCCACACCTAGTGTCACAGGACCCCTTGCACATACCCAATGACCCAGGTAGTTTACCTTCACGCAGTCTATTCGGGCACTTACCCAGTGGCATATACCCACGGACCAAAGGTTAGCGTGAAAGAGCTTCGACACGAACGTCATACCGAAAACTGCGCGAAGTTTCCGAATGATATTATATGTAATAAAAGTAAAGGTAATATGAGACGGAGAGAGAAGTAAAAGGAAGTGTGCGGACAGCGCGACGCAGTATGTGAACACTCAAAGACTGTCACAAAACCTGCACGTCCTCAGGAACCGGAGGAATGCGTTTAAGGCCTTCTGGGATGACGAAAATCTAGATCGGTGTGCCAAGGTTCACTTCTCCGACGTGGCGTGACTGTCCGATTTGTTTTGCGCAGTGCAGAGTTGTTTTCTTTGCACGCTGTCGCAACGTATGGCCGTTACAGATAAGATGTTCGATCGTCTCCTCGACCTCGAACTTTGCCGCATGCAGAACTGTTGGCCATTCCAACGCGGTATGAGTAGTAGTTGGCGGCTGCCACGCTGAACCACGGAAGGCAGCAACGAAGCTTTGCTTCGGAGCATGTTATCGCAGGTGGAATATACAGTGCTGCAGATGCGTGCACGAACTGTGGAGGCGAGTGTTCGTGAATTGGGTTGAGTTTCCACTGTGTCAAACTCACGCGCCAGCGAGCCAAGTCTTGTAGCTGGATCCTTCCTCGAAGGTGGTAGTGTTATACATTTTACACTGTCGTGGGAAGAACGGGTGGACTTATCAGCGCCATATCCAAAGGCGTCAAGCACAGTAGTTGGCATCGGTAGTCTCAGTGACTGTAAAGGTAGCATGTTTGCAAATAACGCAAGTGCGCACATATGTATTTATTTGCTTACACCGCGCACGTCGCACGGCTAATCTGAATGAACAAATCACAAAAGACACTGGCGATATTTCTTTCGCGGACGCGATTCCTTTTCATCGGTTCGAGACAACCCAACGGGAGCTGTGACATTTGTGTTTGTAGAATGCCCGTGCTTGTTGAGCAATAGTCGATTACAACTGACACTCGCCAGCGTTGCTTGCGGCGTTTCTACAGCCTGTGCTGTTATAAGACTCCTTTGTTAGTATAAATTTCGTGAGCGGAGTTTGTGGTAATGTCGACACGCGTAATGCAATGGCCGCCACACAAAGACCGGCGTGCTATACACAAAACGCCGGCGGAGTGCTTATAGCTTTGTTCAAATGATTGCATCAACCCGACCCTAAAGACAGTCACACGGGCCGCTTCTCGCGATGGACAGGAAGGAACTCGTGCGCTGCCAAAATATGCTTGCGGCTTCCCTTAGAAAAAGGCTTTTCTTCCAGCGAACCGTTTCACGCATCGCCGCTCTCTTAAACGACGGGCAGAAAATGTCTGCCTGAAGGAAGGCCTGCTTACAAAGGGCTATATGAGATCCCTTCAGCACATGACTCGAGCAACATTTTCCTTCTTTCCTCGAATCCTTCATTTTAAAAATATGCCAGCGATGCTGGCGCAGTCCACAGGAAGAAATATTATATTATTGCCGCCTTTGCAAAATCAAACAAAACGAACGCCATACCTGGGCAGCTGAGGGATTCATGCGCTTTAAACAAGCTTATGAGCTTTATTGTCAAGCGTGCCGAGCGTTACCATAATCGCATTTCCCGCTCGGCATACGTTCCCCGCTAGCGGTTATTCATTTATTTTTATTTTTTTGCTGCCCTCGAAATCAAATATGAACGCCATGCCAAGGGCCCACGAGCAAAAAGCTACTCGAGCACGTCAATCGATAACGACGGTTCGTTTGCCGGCTCCAAAACAAATCTTAACACTCATCTGTCGTGAAGACCCCCTTGGAAACAGTCTCTTCGTAATATCACAGCGAAACGCGCACAGATACTTGGACAAAGTTATATGTACAGCGAACTTAAGCAAATGGCAGTGGCTGAACAATGGGCGTTAGGTTCGTATTTATCCAGCGATACGTCGACATACTCGTAAAACGGGGGAGGAATTGAAAAAAGCTCCCACGCGAGAGCGGCTTATTCATGAACGCTGCGCGGGCGTCAGCATCATTTGCATTGCTCAAAGGCAGAGCGCGTGAGCCAGACCAGACAAATTATTTGTCTCCCCTTCCCGACTCCTCTTTCCTTTTCTTTCTTGTTTCTTTTCAGATGCGCGGGTGCATGGTTGTAAGGTGGCGTCCCGACACCTCAACGCGCCATCCTGAATGCTCCTGGCATGACGCCAATATCGTAGCACGCTCGAACTTCTCGAACATGATTGAAATTCATCCCTAGAGCTGTTGCCTTCCTGTGCGATTTTTTCCTCCTTGTTGTCACATTTTCTTTCTTCTTTTGTCCTTTTCGTTATCCCTCATTAAAAAAGTGCTGTATAAGGTTCTATCCTTTTCATCTTTTCTATGCGCCTGGACGGCAAACAACGCGCTTTTTGATCCCTAGGGTGCGATGTGTTTGTGGCGTTAAAGAACAAACACTAAATCAAACTCATTAATTCGACGCAAACCTAATTACCTTCCCAACGTCTGACGACGCAAGTTCTGCCGGAAACAATGAGCAAATCAGCAGAATCTTTACTCTGAAACTTTGCTCTTGAGCATAAGAGAGAGAAGCAAAAGAAAAGCAGGTATGTTAACCAGTCAAGAGGACGGTTGGCTGTCCTACGCTGGGGAAAGGGAGAAGATGAATATAAATAATAAAGAGAGGGGTAGAGACACGTGTACGGACAGCACTACAGAGTCAAAGGCGCTCGCATAAGACCGACGTTCTCAGAAAGCACAAAAGCACCTTCACTGCCTTCTGAGCCATTGATCGAAAGGGACGGTGTTTTAGTATTGTCTGTCCACTCAGAGGACGATCATGTAGTTTCCTGAATGCGTTAGACATAAATTGTCTTTGTGCTTCAAATTGAGGACAGTGGCACAACAGGTGGTCAACGTTCTCCTCGCAGCCGCAGACTTACACTTGCAGGAATACCAGTCATTCCAATTCATGCCGAATACGCGTTTGTGAAGGCAACTCCCAACCACAACCGACACAGAAGAGACGCTTCGCGTTGATGTATTTCGGCCGGACGTCCGAGTTGCAGCGAAGAGTTTAGTCTGTGCAGTCTGGTTCACCTCGCATGTACGGTATTTAGTGTGCGCGCTAGGATTCGAAGCAGCCTCGCGGTGTCTGTACTTGAGAGAGGAATGGGGATCCAGTGGTCTTCTTGGTTTGACGTCCGAGGTGCCTTATCTACGTCATCATATTCTATGATACCGCAATGGCCTGTTATCTCTTGGAAAGAGATACCATGGCCTTTTTCTCTCAAGTGATGGATAAGATTCACGATTTCGCACGTCTGTTGATCGGGAGTTCCATGTCGGAGAAACGACTGTATACATTGCAGGGCCGGCCTTGAATCGCAGAAGATTGCCCATTTTTCAGGACGATCTGTGTTGATCACATGGAGCAGACCGCGAAGAGCATAAAATTGTTAAAATAACGGCAAAGGCATTACGCCAATTTTTTAATGAACAAGCTTTTAGTTTCTCATGCACGAACTCGGCGACAAACCGGTCTTATCTCTGATTTTTCGAGTCGTCATTGACGTATATAGTTCCGATTGCGAAAATTCAAGGAGGCCCTAGATATAAAGAACGGCAAACGAAATACGTTTAAGGGTGGTGCGATGTAAATTTTTTTTCCAATTGGCGTACAGACGAGATGTTGAATTGAACAAATGAAATTCGTCTGCTAATTCCGGGGGGAATGCAGATTCACCATCCAATACTTAGGACTGCTGCGTGGCTATATTGTGGGTGTTTTTCAAATATGTATATTGTTCTAATAGCACGAATAACTCTGAATAACTGCAACTTTAGTAAACGACGACATGCTTTTTATTAGTATACATTGTAAGATCGTATTCTGCGGCCCTGTTTTCTTTGATGTTGTGCAAGTTATAATCTAAAGCCAGACAATCTATGCTAACCATTGCTTTGCACGTGTACGGTCGGGTCTGTAGAAGTTTCCTTCGTCTATTACACTATTTATTTATTTAATTATTTATTTATTTATTTACTTATTTATTTATTTATTTATTTATTTATTTATTTATTTATTTATTTATTTATTTATTTATTTATTTATTTATTTATGTTAACGTATCAAAGCAACTCCGTGGCTAATAAAGACGCTGTAGTGGAGGGCTCAAGACTGATTTTGACTGTCTGGGGTTCCTTAAGATGCGCCTAAAGGTAAATACACGAGCGTTTTATTCTCGTCATTTCGCCATAAAGTAGCAACATCCCACGACTTGTACACGCAGTGAGGTCTCGAAATAAACGTGCGTTAAGGCAAGCTGTTCTTCCAGTAAGTAATCGAACACATATCCCCACACTCAGTGAGCTGTATCATAGTGTGAGCTGAGTACGAATAAGAAACTAGTGTCACTTATATCCCTACTCTGAGGGTGACATGCGCTGACACGGTTCACTAAGCAGCTCAAAAGGAGTACAGTGCTATCTCATCAATCTCGTTTTCAGCAGGGTCTTTTTTTTTTCGCATAGCGTCGACGTTCTTCTCATTCATTGGCGTTTTTCAATTAGAGAGAGTTTTTCAACTTGGGGCAGAGCGCAGTGCAAGTTGGCTCAAGAGAGAACTGTCTCTCTAGCGCGCGTGTAGCATGGCGGCCTGTGCAAACTGCCTCTGCGGGCCATGACAGCAGGAGCGTCTCGCGAAGCACAAAGGCTGTGAGACAGCTGGCGTGGACGTGCAGCCACTGCGAACGCTGCCGCCGCCGCTCAGTTCTGTTTGCTCGTACCCGCAGAACCCGCCACGCCGCGTATAGAACGAGAAAGAATGGTCGAAATGCGCGCGCATTTCGGCATCACCACGTTCACGTTTACCAAGCACACACGGCAGCCTGTAAGAAGAAGACGAAGGAAAGCCACCGGCGCGCCGCAGATGACGGTGCACGAAGGAAGCGAGCGGACGTGAACGAACCCAGAGATAGGCAAATCGAGGTGCTTGCTTCCACCACGTGTCCCCCCACCCGCTTTTCCCCCTCCCCTGCACACCTCTCCTCTTTCTGCCCGTTCACAGCCTTCGGCATGCGAAGACGAACGTAACCACCACTGACCCTCTTCCTTGCTTATTTTGTTTTATTTTCTTCCTAGAAATCCCTACGACTCGGAATAAGGCAACGCGAAAAAGGAAAGACGCCCAACGACAAATCGGATTTTGGAAGGACTTCCCGTCCCGCGTTCCCGAGGCTTTTCTGCAGTCTTATCGGAATATTTTCCGCTGCAGCGTTACCGGTGTTTTGCTCTGCTTTCTCGGTTTTATATACTGCCCTCGAGCCTTTCTTCGTCCTTTTTTTTCTTTTCGGATTCCTCCTGTAATATTCGTTGGTTTCTACGACGTGAAGCGGCTGGCCGTAGCTTACATAACAAGTTGGGAGACTTGCGCGGCGCGCGAAACGAGCGCCACCACGTGGCGGACTCGGTGCTCGCACGCGCGTGACGCCCGGCGTATGCATGCACGTGCGTTGCCCGCTTTGGGATTCAGGGCACGCAGCGGCCTTCCGTTATCGAGGCGTCGCCCGCCATCGGGCCGGGCCCAGATTCGTATTCCAGTTGTATTATGGAAAGCCAGGAGGTTATTATGCGGCGCGGGGCGAGAAGTGCTTACGCCACTCTTGGAGGAGAGCGGATTAGCTTTTCTTTTCTTTTTATGTGATGTACTTCTAATTTTTTGTTTTGTTTTCGTGCCACAGAACGTAATAAGAATGCACCGTTCGCGTTTCTTTTTCTTTCGGGTACTCGAAGAAGTGATTCTATTTCGAAACTATGCAAATAGCACAGAACTTGCAACAAAGAAAAAGAGGAGAATTCAATTTTTCCCATTTGCTCGTAAGAGTGCTTAGGCTGTACATAAAGCCAGATATTTAAACCCCTTTGAGAACAAATAGTTATACGTCACGTCGCTAAAAGAAAAATGCAAATTAAGAAAATTGTTGGCTCTCCCGTAGCTGAAAGTGGATGTAAGCATGAAATGGCAACGAGCAAAGCAGATTGGTTGGAGATGACACCAGCCACAATCTTAAAATGGATGTGGTGCATGTTCACAGCGGCACACCCCACCACACCACACCACACCACACCATACCATACTGCGCACTGGTCCATATGGACTCTGCCCAGCTAGAAGGAGAAAACCAGCTGAACGCCGCACGACAGGAAGCGAAAGCCGCCAGGGACACAGGGCGCACTGCCCAGCTAGATGAACAATGAACTGAATTCTGGGATTTTACGTGCCGAAACCACGAGTTCATTACGACGCCCGCCGTAGTGGGGGGCTCTGGATTAACTTTGACCACCAGGGTATCTTTAACGCGCCCCTAATACACGGCATACCACCGTTTTTGCATTTCGCCTCCATCGAAATGTGGTCACCACGGCCGGGATTTGATCCCGCGACCTCGTGCTTAGCAGCGCAACACCAGAACCGCTAAGCCACGGCGGCGTGTAGAAGCCCCTGAAGGAGACGCCACGCAGCGTGGCGCCATCTCTCGTGATGACGCAAAACCCACGCCGCGGAGCTCGTGGGCCGCTGGCGTTCAGCGCTCAGCGCCAAAAGATGACACGGAAGTCTATAATTTCCTGTATCTGGCTTTTGAGCGTGGCCATTGGAAAGGACAAATAAAAATTCAGCCTACTAGAAGTTACAGCTTGAGTGATATTGTGAACATTAGGAAGAACTCGGAAGCAATATTTTTGTAACTTGTTTGGGCAGTAACTAGCGTATGTAATGCGCTCCTGTATAAATGGTTGGGGGCCAGAGACCACATTTTTTAAGTTTTGATTGGTTGCCCGGATGATCTCGTTTTGTTCTCGGAACTTCACAGGATGGTCTCGTTTGCATTCCCGGATATTCTCGTTTGAGTGCCCGGATAGCGGCTCTGGCTTTTGGCTCAAGGTCACTTGAAGGTCGCCTGCAAAGGGAGCTAGAAGCATTTCAGCTTAAAAACAAATACATTTTCGCTTTTCTCAAGATAGTTGCTCATTAATAAGGCGACCGCTTGAAGCAGGAAAGCGAGGTTGGAAAGGCAGCGATGGTATACAGATATATATATATATATATATATATATATATATATATATATATATATATATATATATATATATATATATATATATATATATATATATATATTATGGGGTTTTACGCGCCAAAACCACTTTCTGATTATGAGGCACGCCGTTGTGGAGGACTCCGGAAATTTTGACCACCTGGGGTTCTTTAACGTGCACCTAAATCTAAGTACACGGGTGCTTTCGCATTTCGCCCCCATCGAAATGCGGCCGCCGTGGCCGGGATTCGATCCCGCAACCTCGTGCTCAGCAGGTATTCAGAAATCTGATATGTTTCCTATCTTATATGGAAGAAAAGAGATACAGGACAAAGAAAAGAGAGAAGTAGAAAGAACGCAAACCTCGAACCCGAATCTAATGTGGCACGTAGACAGCATAAAACAAAGAAGGATACTCGCAAGCAGATGTCTATTGCGATTACTGTCAATGTAGCCTGACTGTTGGCGGCCAGGACTTATGTAGGACTCTTGTAGAAAAAGCTATTGTTGACCCATGCCTGAGCAAAATGTAGCAATGTTACGCCCAGAGAGGGGCAACTGTTGCAAAAGTGTGGCATATTCAACAGCTCCCTGCGTGTTGCTTTCGGCATGGATGCGTTCGGGACGAGGCCCAACCGAAATTACGGCTGGTTATAAACGACTAGTACGTGAGCTTCATTGGAGTGGAGAGAGCATACGCCCTCTTCCTTCTTCACTTCACTGTAAGGAGCATCTCACTACATAGCAATAACCACAAGGAAAGCTTCCCATAGCAGGATTTTGAGTGGTGTAGACCCAAAGTGCACAAAATCTAACCTTTTTTTTATCTTGGCAGTTATTGGCAGTGCTTGTTGCCAATATAGAAATAAGCCATTTCATGCTGAGAGGAGTAACGAAATAACTCACTTTCGCCTTCTACACAGAATAATATGCTGCTAATGAGATCAGTACCTATATTAATCACTTTTTGCTTCTAAATCACACCAGCCGATATTCGGCAAGTTCATTTTGGTGTTTGGATCGAGCAAGTGGGGAAACTGTCCACTCCACGGACACAAGTGTTGTCCACGCTTTCGTCGGCTCCCGAGTACAGACGTATCCGTAAGCGACACATTGGTGCTGTTGTACTCAGAACTAGGCAGTTCTGTTCCTTCCATGTATATTCGGTGTCCAGGCCCTCAGTTTTTTTCTATTTCTCTTTTTGTCCTTGGTGGTCTTCATCACCGCACTTTCCCCCCTACTGAATCCATCCTGTATGCAACGCGCTCTTGGAAGGAAGTGAGCGTAGCATAGCACTGAACGTCCATCTTTTAACGAACCTTACAAAGAAGTCTTGTCTTTGCATGCCCATGACATTAGATTTCTCTCGGCTGAAAACGAGGATGAGGCACCGTTTTATTCAATCATGTTACTGGACTAACGCAGTGCACGGCAGTCTTAAAATGGCGGTGCATAGCGCTAATGATGATGCATGCCTGGATCAAGAGTACTTCGTCTAGTGCGTACGTTCATTTGTGAGAGCACAAAGAGCCCAATTAGACGTACCTGAATGGCTCCTAAGGGCTAAAGGCGTACTTCATGCGAAAAAAGCAAATTTGAGTTAAACTGTACGAATACAATGACGGGCTATTTATTTTATGTTTCCCGTGTAGAATTATCCTATTTAGGCGGCATCTCCAAAACTGTGTCGTACATAAGCAGCAAAGTCAGAAAAACGAGCGCATGGCCCAGTTGACAGAGTGCCGGAATCAGGAGCGAGCAAGGTCCGGCTCTTCGCCAAGCCAACTGTATGCACAGTATGTGGGTCTCTTTGCTTTCTTACCCATTGTGAAGAATAGTGTTTGACGAGATTGCCCAAGAGCTTAGGTGAAGACGGCTACATACAGGCTATGGGAGTTTTGCGTTGTAATTTAAGCACTAAGCCACAAGAACTGCAACAAAGCGAAACAAAGTCAGCACCGTAGTTATGACAGTAAGAACTCTATGCGGCTGAATAAAACTGCAAAAGAAAGGGAAAATATAATACATATACTTTTAAAACGACAGCTCAATGAATGTTTCAACGATGTAAGCTTACGGAAAAGCAACTCAGAACTAAGAGCAACACTACATGCGAAAACAAATTAATTTACAAGACAATAGCAATATGAACGACGGAGGCAGCAAATATCTGCCCTCTGGCTGCCAAGTCATATTAAAAAAAAGAAAAAGGACAATGACAAAACACATAGTAGTACGGAATGATTCCGATGCGAAGCAATATTAGAGCGCAGTACTTAATAAACAAAACGTCATAAAAAATAAAGATCTAGAGAACCAACCTTGTAGACGTCCAGCTCTCCACAGAACTGGTCAAACTGCGTGTAGAGGGCATTGAGCATATTGATGACCATCATGGGAGTGGCCGTGGAGCAAATGGCCGTGAAGCCCACGATGTCCGAGAACAGCAGCGTCACCTGGTCATGTTGCTGCGCCTCCATTGATTCTCCTGCACAGTGACACCATAATGTGGTAACCAGAACAGATGTGCGTTGTGAGTATCCATGCGCTCTCAGTGGCTGATTTTTTTTTTTTTTAGATATTTAACTAATAGGCGGTTTTCGTACAACTGGCGCTCAGTTTATTTAAAAGAAATAAAGCTGGCGTTATGCAAGGCGTGACGACACTGTTACGATAACGATCCCACAAAAATGAAACAGCGGTTACGCTATCAAACACATCACACGCGTAATAGAAATCATTAATTAGAACAAAATAATTATAAAACGTGCAAACCCTGCATTCGCCGCTAGACAGCTTCGGCGGATGGTTTAAATTTTTCTCCGTAGCGGGGCACTTCGTGCTTTCGCATCAGCTTGTCATTCGCTTTTCGTAGTCATTTCGCTTCCAATCAAATATTGCATCCACATCTTTATTTTCGGCGTTCCTAATCTTTTCGTCCCAAACACACAAAGCTCATTAGAGCGACTGTGTAGGTCGTGTAACTTGTGAACGGAGTCACTAGAAAGACTATATAGGTTGTAGGAGGGAGCTCTTACGTGTCCACGCGTCTTACGACATAGAAGCGTGGATAAGACATTGACGAGTACCATTACCTGACAAACTAGCCAGTGAAGATTCGGGTTCCAGTTACTATTGAATGTCTCTACAACGAACACCTCTACAACGAAATGACCTGTATAATGAAGCATTCATTATGTCCCAGCCGAATTCCTATGTGTCTATATCTATTGTGAGCGCCTTTACAACGAAGACCACCATCACAACGAGTTTGTCTGTACAGTGAGGTAATTTAGGCGTCCCCGACGGCTGATTTGTTATTTTACAACGAGCGTCACGTAGTGGCGCAGTCAGTGCGCTCCGAAGGCGCCACTGAACTACGCTCTGCGCTGCTGCTAACAGCAGCGCTAGCGAGGCTACGAGCCAGCGAGTGTTACAGTCCAGCTGCACTGCTCTAGGAATCGCTCAACACATAGGCTGTTTGTTACAACGCACCAGAGGGTGCGACGTACGACGAATGCGTCGCAGGTGATGACGACGCGATAACATAATCTTAACTGACGACCGACGACGTCATCAGAGCCATCTATGGCGGAAAGGACGCGAGTGTCAGCGAAGACAACAGTGTTGAAGGACTTCTAAACGACCCACAAATTCTGACAGCGACGGAGGTGCGATGGGGGGCTTTCACGATGTGCAACTTTACCTTGTGACTATTCCGCGTTTTTGCCGCGGAGCACGAACTTGCAAGTAAGGTCGACTGCAGTCGCATGTTCCGTCAGACGAAGTGTGCACAAAACAATGAGCGGCTAATTTCACTACCTCTCTCTTGAGGTAATGCTAAATAAATGTTTTTTTTTGTAAAATTCAAAACCGGCACAGTGAGAGACTATGCTGCTCAGCTCAAACCAGTGAGACCAGAGGTCTGGGCCATTCAGTTAGCCGAAGTAGCCGCTCAGAACCAGGGGATCTCGGCCGTCTGCTAGGCGGAGGCAGGCTGCGTCCGCCCTCGTGATTGCTGGCATCAATAAAAGTTGACTCTCTCTCTCGTATTTCTCATCAATCACTCCGTATCTTGCGACAAGCCCCGCATTCGTCTGAAAATCAAATCACCCTCGTCTGCATCCCAGCACACGCCGGCGTTGTCCACCCGCACCTCACCAACCTAGGTTACACACTCCGTAGCACGAGGACTAGTCAACCGTGCCGGAGACGGTGCAGGTGCACCCGCAGGACGCGACCGCCTTACAAGATACAACGACCTTGTGAAGTCATTTTACCTCGCAAGAAGAACCTTCCCCACCCCTCACCGCAAGTTAAACAGGGCACAGGCAACCACCCTTTGCCTGTTACAGACGAATACATACCCCTCCCTCACACGCTATCACACTATAGACATCTACCCGAGCCAGACGTGCAAAGTCTGTAAAACTGAATCGGCAACACTCCACCACATGCTATGGGAGTGCAAACATCAATACCCAGACCTTAATCCCGTGACCCTCTCGTCGAGATGGCACGCCGCCCTGTGCAGCTCCAATCTCGACGACCAATTCTGGGCGACCCAGCAGGCCTACGAAGCGGCGAAAAGGCAAGACCTCGACGTCCCATCGTGGGAGGCCTAGGCCCAGCCGACTGAACTGCTGGTGCTCATTGAAGTTCTCTCTACCTCTCTCTCTCTCTCTCTCTCTCTCTCTCTCTTGTTAAACGTACTTACTGTGCTCTACAAGCGGTACGGTGCGCAATCTCTACAACGAAGTAGTCTGTGTTAAGAAGATTATCGGAAGTCCCAAGCACTTCGTTATAAAGGCTTTTGACTGCGCGTGCAAGGTGTAGTGTAGGCAAAAAATCAGCTGACTGCGTTTCTTCAGTATTAGTCGTTATGAAGAATAACCTTCTCGAGCAGCTAGCTACCCAAGACATGTCACCCAAGTATTAAGCTTGTCTTTCGAGAAAGAGCTAATGTCAATAAAGTATGTTTTCAACCACTTTTCCTTTCATCAAAATTTACATTTGATACCAGCGGATTGGCCCCTCCGACGTCCCTTCGTACGCGACTGTTGCGTCACCCTCAAATAACGACGTACACCTCAGCAAGAATGTACGCTGCAGGATTGTAATGGCTGGTGATCGGCGGGCTCGCTGGAATGTCGCAAGTTTCCGTTGCAGTTTCACTGTGCGGCACCAATTGAACTTGAATGAAAAGGGCTCGTGGCGACGTTACGTGGCATTTTTTATGTTATTCCAGCTTACAGGAAACAAATGTCATGATGTAGATCCAGGAAAGGAGGAAGACGGCCACTATAAACATCAATGAGTTATTGCTGCGGTGGATAGATAGAGCGAGTTCGTGAGAGTAGCTTGTTGGGCTAGTTGGTACATGGTTGTACTAGGAGAATGCCAGCAAACTTGAGAGTAGAAAAAAATCAAGAGGCAGACATAGACAAAGAGACAGGAAGGTGGCTGGACTAACAACTGAACTTCATTCATGAAAATGACGTCTCCCAAGTCCGTACTGAACATGCGCAGGCACAACAAAACAAAAACACGGTCAACACCTTATCTATACACGTCTACAGTTATCAAGAAATAAAGGCTCTTCCTGTTTCTTTGTCTATGTCTGCCTCTTGATTTTCTTTCTACTCTCAAGTTTGCCGGCATTCTCCTAGTACAACAGATAGAGTGAGAAAGGGAAAGGAGTGATAAGGGAAAGGCCAAGAGGTCAACCAGTCTCAGCCCCGGTTAACCTTCTTAACTCTGCACTGGGAATGGGAAAGGAGTGAAACATGAAAAGGAGGAAACTATAGTTCGTGGTGGTGATGGTTCATAGTACCCAAACACCCTACACACAAACGCACACACACACACACGCACACGCACGCACGCACACACACACGCACGCACGCACGCACACACACACGAACACACACACACACATGCGCAAGCGCTCATTGTTGAGTCTCTTGCAATGGAACTATAAGTTGGTGGATCTCAAGAAGCGCCGCAGCGCTTGCATGCCCTCCCACATCGCAGATGCGTGAGACTACAAACCCAGGATCTTTAATTCTGTAAAGGGCCCGTCATCTAAGTTCCCTAAAACAGTCCTGTTACAGCTCTCACTCACCCGGTCTTACTCGACGTGAAGCTTCTCTACTATATCGCCTGAGAATGGGTGTTCTTTACGAACGCCTATTCATTATTAATGGGACATGCGGACAGTGACCATTGTGACACTTGTGGCACAGAAGAAACCCTGAAGCACCATTTTCGTGACTGCCTGTCACACGAAGATTGATAACATGCCCTTCGGGCTATGGCGCGTGAGCGCTCGCTCACCGAGCCACAGTTTCCGCGCCACCCTTGGCGGGAAGATGAGGTGCAGCAGGTCGACGTTCTTCTGCCGCTCCTCTTCTACGGCCAGGTTAGCCTCCTGAATGGAGGCACGTATCTTGTCCATGCGCCGCTTGAGGCCGTCCTGGGCGCGGCTCTGCTCCTCCACGAGCAGAATGTCGCGCGTGGCGTCGTGCACCGGCACGTCCGAGATGTAGAGGCCGCGGCGCAGCATGGCCGACAGGCCGCCGTCCACCACGGGCGAGCCCAGGAAGAGCAGTGCGCGGGACTCCGGACAGTGGACCATCTGGCCCTTGATCTCCATGCCCTGAGAGCGAGACAGAAGGCGCCGGTCAGGCGACGAAGCCGGGGGAAGAAATCCATATGCAGGCTCATTCATTCATTCATTCATTCATTCATTCATTCATTCATTCATTCATTCATTCTACAAAGATTCGATGAACAACCTGAAAGCCTTCCAGATAGTGCACTTATCTAAGCGCAATTACAAAAATAATGAGCCGCAAAATAGGCAGACGGATTGTGCCAAAAAAGTTTCCAAAACTTCTGAAATAAACAATATGACGCAGAACGAATGAATATTGATTTAAACGAGACTAAAGGGTGAAGACAATTTCCTGTTCTTTGTGCGCGTGACCGGTAGTCTCATATGGAATATTTTATTTCCTACACCTAGCGTCTAGAGGAGTGCTGGATAGAAATATGTAATCGTGTTTTTATTTCGTTCAGGACTAAGACAAAGCAAGTAAATGACGGGAAATTTCTCGCGTCCACAGAAAATAGTACCTCAAGTCTTTAGTGGTCATGAAGCGAGGAACGTCATTGTTGCCCGGTTGACGGCTTAATGGCGTTTCTGACTCATGAAAAACTTAGAGCTTACTTCAAGTCCTAACACTGATAGGCTAAAGGCTTTCGTTGAAACATTTATGCAGGTAAATGTGATAATGATTAGCTAAATGCGATTTTGCAATCATTTTCTGTGGAGGCCGAAAATCCTCCGCTATTTGTCTTTTTTCGGAGTGCGAGAATGAAACCACGGTTTCAGATCTCTTCTTGGAACTTCAAAAACTGCCATGTTCAGGCAACTAAGAATTTTCTACAATATCGGCGAAGAGCGAAAAGAAGATAAAACGATCCTCCCTTGGCTTTCTGTCAACTAAAAATTTATCATTTCTTCTCACGCCGGTAGTTTCGCGTTCCTTGTGTCCTATTACCACACATCTCGGTACCACTATTTCACTGCCCCAAATACTCTCATATATAATTTCGTGAACTCTGGTTCGGTTACGTGCACAAAAAAAAAGTCAGCCGTGTTCATAAGACGAGCTAATCATTACATTTATTCTGCATACTTGCAACCGTAGAACATTTCGGAGCATGGTATTTGTGAAAGGAGCAAAATTTTGTCGTTTATTAATTTGTCATGTTATTTGTCGTGTTATTTTCAGAAGTTTCAAGTTTAGTACACACTCTCTTGTGCGACCAATCACACTGCACCTCTGACTTCCATTTACAGTGCCGAACGAGCGTCACTGAAATGTCGATTTTACAGCAGATGCTCAAAAAATTACTTTTTGCACTTGGAAGCCAGAATTATTTCATACTTCTTTCGCTTGTAGAACGTACGCGGAAATGCGCGCATATATTTATTGGAGATTTTCAATCCATCAAGAAAAGTGACTTTCTTTTGCTTTGAATATGGTATTCCTTATAAGAGCTGCGGTATTTAGGAGTCCTTCTTGCAAAAATTTTCAGAACACGCGTTTTACAATGCACCCTTTGTATTTTTTCTTGCTGCGTACGTATGCAACCTTTTCAAGAAATGAAGTGGTGCATATCTGCGCAAGTATTTCTCATATATCAATATATTAGATGCGAAATATATTGGAACAATTAAAGCAACACCCATACTCGCTATAACCAGCACAAGCATAGATCAGTAGTGTGACACATTGCTGAAAGGAAATGTCCTACTGCACAACCTGGAATGGTTTTCGCAGATAATGGAAGCCTTTCCATTTGCCAGCAAAATGTTTTTATAGCTTAAGTAGTGCACGAAATCTACTTTAACAAGTCACCAAACCGCATAGAAGCTTTCACTCTTATCCGCGATGATTAATTGCACTATAGTCGTTGTGTTAACTCTTAACTCTATTCTACGAGGCACAATGTACATGCTACGCCAGTGTGCAAGGGAACACTTAGTCTGTGTTCAAAATTAAAACAGCGATTCTTGTAACCATGTGAGTCAGAACCTCTCATTTCTATTTGCTATCGCTGTGCTTGTACAGAAGAATCCGGCCCATCGAGTTGTGTGCGTACACACAAGAAAAACTCCCGACTTCAAGCGCACATATCGTATTGGTGCACCGTGCACAAACACCGACAGAGAACGGTGAAAGCAAACTAAGAACTGCTGCATTTGCCTGCCAAAAATGTAATACAAAACGTTATTCGTCGCTTGCTGTGCTTGTTTGCACGGCTATTTTCGAGTCCAGCCTATTTTCGCCGGCAAAGGAAATCTACAGGGCTCTGAAAATAGATCACCCTGTCAAGAACTTGCTTCACAAAAAGACACATACATGCACAGACACATGTTGTAAACTAAACGAAGACAAGTGACCTTAATAGGTGTTCGATAATGCTATTACCGTACGAGTACACAACAGACAACAGCGCTCTTTTTCTTTTCTACGAGCAAGTTTTGACTTTAACTTCCGTCTGATGATGCGCACACGCCTCGATTTACCGATAATGATACTCGCCTGAAATAACTTTGGTGCTGACGTTTTCTTAAAGTGCTCCCTGTTTTCGTCAAGGATTTCGCGATGAAATATACAGCTGAAAGCTGCCTTTTAACAACTCCATTCCCTCATTCATCGAAATGGCTGACTTTCCGAAGTGTGACATTTAGTGACTCCAATATAAGGAACTTTAGTAGACGTTCTGACGTCTCCGTTTTTGTGCTTTCCTTTGTTCCTTTTCTTTGAGATTTCTCTGTTTTCTTCTCCTGTGCCCACCCGGCCCACCCTATCATTTAGGTTCAAGAGAGGCGGGCGTTGTGCCCCTTCCGTCGGAAGTTGTCAGCCCATCCAGCGGGCCGTAGAATCCGCCAGAGCTCAAGAGTTCCTGACTGACTGACACCTAGGCGGGGATATTCGCCCAATCCCCAAATAAGTCGCCGGACCATTCAATAAAGTTATTCTTTTTCCTCTTCTTTTGCGTGGAGTATATCTAACTAACATTAATAATAAAAGATAATGAGTCCATACAGTCTTCCCGTTCGCGCGACTGATTTGTACCCTTACACTCTTAAGCGCATCGCGCTGAGCTGATTATACAGGGTGTCCCAGCTTAATTTAGCCAGATTTTAAGAATATGCAAATGCCACCTAGCTGGACAGAACCAAGGTAATGTTGTTAGGCGTCGCTTGGAGATATTCCAATTATTTCTGTCTTCGTTCCGCCTAATTAGATAATTAGACTTAATTAATTATTCAACTTCTCAAATATTATATTTAGATGAAAAGTGTCAATGAGAAAATTGTAAAGCGACATAAAAAACTTCCGATCCAGCTTTCTGTTGCTCAGTATGTGGTACATAAATATGTTTTTCCAAGCGCGAAAGAAGCCCGCAAATACACGCAGAGTGCCTCGAGCAGCCAGTCGTGCGGCAATTTTCCGTGCATTTGCGGAATTCTTTCACTCTCGGAAAAACACTTTTTTGTAACATCTATTGAGCAACAGAAGGCTGTATCGGGAGTATTTCATGTCGCTCTACAATTTTATCCTGGACACTTTTCATCTTATAATATTTTAGAAGTTATTTAATTGATTGATTGATTGATTGATTGATTGATTGATTGATTGATTGATTGATTGATTGATTGATTGATTGATTGATTGATTGATTGATTGATTGATTGATTGATTGATTGATTGATTGATTGATACTACTTATCTAATTAGGAGGAATGAAAAAATAGTTTGAGTAGCTCCAAGCGACTGAAAACAACATTACATTTGCTCTGTCCAGCTAGGTGGCATTTGCATATCTTTAAACTCTGGGACGCCCTGAATCACGAAAGCACAGATTCTAAAAGCAAGGACGTTAGGCCCTATAACGTGAGTATATTCCAATTTGGTTTTGTTCCAATCTCATGACGTCAAATTTACGTAACCGCCAGCGCAAGCATCGGGCGGTGACCCGTAGAGTTGTCTGAACAGTCCAATCAAACGCTCCTCCCGTTTATAGGAGGACACTTTTGTTTGCTTTCAAAACAAACAAAATTGCCTACATTCACCGATTTTTTTTATCTAGTTGACTGACAAGGAGCGAGGAGCACGCTCAAGTGGAGAGGGTTTGAATGGGGCCGAGTCAGCGCAGTGAAAATAGGTAATCAGAAGAGGAGGGCGGTGCCGGCGTCTGCCATTGGTCTGCTTCCCCTTACTTAGTTTGCAGTGACCTGTCGAAAATCACAGAGGCATGATTGCCACTAAGAGTGCCACTAAAACTGATCCTCCGCAAAGAAGAGTTGGCATAGCGATGTCGTATACGTGCAAAAAAGCACGATAACGTTATACTGCTACCCAAAAAGTTTTATTATGAGCCAAATAAGTACATGCCCTCCTCCGGCAGGTGCGAGTAGCCAGTGCCTGAGTGATCGGTGGGCAGCCATCTTATATTCCTTTCGGAACGCGGTAATGTCCGGCTATTCAGAAAAAAAAATCAGTTTTGTTCGGCATAATAGTGCATCTTCAACGCGTATACGTCATTTTGACGCGGTCAGTTTTTGTGGTTTTGTGACGAGAGACAGACGAAGTGGGTGCAGCCAGAAAACTTAGCAGAAGCCTAATGGTGAAAAAGCATCGAATCAGAAATAATTTGTTATTTTTTTCTGTTCCGTGTAATTGTGCATAATCAGCGTCTACACGTCATATCACGGTTTTCGTGACATCGCGGGACAGACAGCCGAAATGGAGCTGGCCCAAAAATGTTTTGACCAAAGCTGCAGGGCTGATTGGAATAAAAATGTTTGGAAGTGATTTACGTTATAGGACCCATTATGTGTGCAGGAAGGGCCCGTATTCACAAACAACTCCTACGATAGAATTGTCAGCAAACGGCAAGTTCTGGGCCATGCTGATGTTGTACATATTTTTAGGGAATGCGGTAAACCAACGAGAAATGGCACTTGCGAACGAAAAGCTTTGCGAGTTCGGCCAGCGATGAAATCGCCTTTGTGACCGACAAGGACACACAGGAGACATCCACTCGCTCACCTTGTACCGTTCGTGCTTGATGGCGTCGTCGCGCACCTGCAGCAGGAACGGCAGGTTGATGTTGGCCACGACGTGGTCGAAGCGCATCTCTATCCGGGGCTCAACGAACGTGAAGAGCGCCGGCAGCGTGCTCGCCCGGCCGCGGCCGCCGAAGAAACGCGCCAGCCCCAAGCCGAGCTGCGTCAGCTTCAGCTGCCGGTCGCACACGAAGTGGAAAGGAAACGCCCGGCAGAAGGTCGCCACCGACACGGCCAGGTCCTCCGGGTTGGCGCTGGCCACGGGCGCGGCCGCCACGCCGCCGGCGGGCGCCGACAGCGACAGCGCCGGGCTCCCCTGCGGCTGCAGGACGAGCGTGGCCTGCTGCGCCTTTGAGCCGGCGACGCTGACGCGCACGTCGAGCCGGAAGAGCTGCGAGGCGAGCCGGCGCAGCGAGCCCGCGAGTAGCCTGAGCAGCGGCTCGCCCCTGGACGCGCACTGGAGCACGAGGCGGCCGTGCTCCTCGCGCACTCCGCTGAGACGGCCGCCCCGCAGAGGCAGGCCGGCGCGCTCGAGGACAACGTGCAGCGACTCGAGGTTGACGAGGAAGTCGGCCAGCGAGCCGCCCAAGAAGCGAAGCGCGTTGCCGTGCCAGTCCAGGGTGGAGGAAGCGTGCGCCTCACCGGCGCTTTCCAGGACGGCGTCCAGGGTGAGGCCTGGCGCCGGGCATGACAATGAACTATATCACTCTGCAGGGGCACTGCTACAACTATGTCTGCTGGAACAACTGCTAACTGCTTGTCGCGTGTTTAAACCCATTTTGTAAGGCGAGAGGCTGTTTTCGCGATAAACAACGGGGTTTCCTCGGCCAAAATAGCGAATCTCTGGCTTGCCATTCCACACTGAGGTAAAAGGAAAAGGAGTGGTACTAAAGCATGGACAGAGATGCTATTTCACAAATCATTATTATATTGTGCGACAGCTATGTTTGCAGTGTATGGAGTGCATTTTAGAAAGCTCTAGTATAGACCGCGGAGCAGTACATTGCCTCTTCCAATGAAGCACATTCACTCCATGTAAAATGAATTTAACACACAGGGAAGCGCATGAGAATTCTCCAACAATAATCCGAATATGAATAAAGGCGTCAATACTGCACAAGATGTGGCCTGTACTCCCTTTGTTCTTAATTTTCTTAAAAGAGTGATTCCGGCAAGAAATCACGTTTGGCAAATATCCCTCATGACTTTACACTCGGCACGATTCAAAATAACGCTGGAAAGAGTGGCGAGTCCTAGCGTTGGTTTCGACATCTCCGCTCGGTTTTGGCAAGGGAATGTGCTAGACTGCTCACCTGTAATGGCGGCCACTTCTTGCGACAACCGCAGTAAGAATTGTTGCTGGGCGTCGCCTTCTTCTACCCCAGCCAGACTGTCATCGTCTCGCAGGTCGTCGTGCAGTAGCGACGCCTCGCGGGCGTTGAGGCCGTCGTCCATTGCCCGCCTGCGAACCAACAGGTTAGTTACGTGCAGTGGGTTTCCTTCGAAAGGGAAGACGTGAGCTATTGCCCCTCCAGACTTATCTGGGATAAGTTTCGATAGTCACATACACACTCGAGAAAAACATATTTTTTATTGGTCAGTTGATACCAGCCCATAGCAACCTGTAGGTGGTCCACTCCAAAACAAGTGTCTGCAGTGATAGTTGTGCTAGAATGTAGAGTTGAAGCGGTGGGCTCTCGGTCAGAGACCAGTGAAAGGTAAAGGTCTAAAACATCCTGAATATTCGCTGGAGGCCATCGGCAGGTCCCAATGGTACTGGGCAGTAGAGCAGAACTTCGTCGGCCCTACTTGTCATACCGTAGGCAGTTACAGTAAAGGCGAGTCATCAAGGCCTGGTTGAGGCACGATGAACCAGTGGCCGAATTCATAAACCTTTTCCTTCACAGGTGAGATTTATGACTTGCCAGCCCCCTTCGCTAATAAAACCTCCTCTGTTTTAACAATACCACCTTCTGTAATATTAATGTGTAATAATAATGCTAGGTGGGGGCCGCAGTATGTGTCTTGTGTCTGGGTTTCCGCCGTAGTTCCCGGACCAAGGTGGAGGCTCTGCATCCTACAACCAGATAAGATGCTTGGTCAGTGATTTTATATTTAAACGTTCTATAATCAAACCATGTTCACTGCGTTCGGTCCAAGCATAATATCCAAGCAGCTAAGCATCGAGCCTTCCGTTTCTTTGACATGTCTTTGCATTTGAAACCTCGACATAAGTTCGCTCTGGAAAGGTTCTCACTTCCGATCAATTACGTTCGAGGTAATTTCGAGGCTGCCTTAATGAAACTCTTCACATATTGAAGATTACAAAATAATGCGCATTGTGTTTCCGCATACAGCTGCCGAAAGAAGCAGCCGCAGCAATTTGTGTGTACGGTCTTGAGTTCTGCGGTCGCGCCATTTTTTCTATGAAAGCAATAATAAAAGAGAGAGATAGGAAGGGGAGAATGCCGGCGTCCTAGTTATTTTGCCCCTATACGTTGTGATCACGAAACTTTTTCTCGTGCATCGGCATATGCGCAATCAAATAAGTTTCACGCGTGCTCTGACTTAAACCGGGCGCGAAACTCGATTTGCTGCCAGCAGCGGCAAAAATAAAACGCGTGACGTCGCCGTCTTTCAAAGGGGGCATCTTCTGTTTTCTTTTCTTTTTTGTCTCGTTACGAGGATAAATATGTGGACAGAGACGGTGATTCCGGCGCAATGGATTTACGCAGGAAGTTAGGTGGTCGTCGCATGAGGGCTGTTTCTTTTTCTTCTCCTTTTTCTTATGGGTAGCAAAAAAACGCGTAATAACTTGAGTGTTTTGTGGAAGTTCTTGCAGCTGTTACTTTCTCCAGGCGTGCTAGCTCCATCGAAACTAAGAATAAATTTTTTTACCCTTTTACTGGAACTGTGGCCCATACAATTTTTCTAATCCTTTATTCGTCGATTTTGCTTTTGATGAGTGACAGTGACAAGTTATTCATGTTTTCATGAATATTATTGCTGTAACTGGTTCATGTATTGAGTTTATTGTAGCTGCTATTTGAGCTAAGGCACATGTGTTTTGTTACTATTTTCCTGTTTGGGAAGTTACCCCTGACTCTATACCCAGATTGGTTAGGATGCGGTCAGCAGGCTATCTCTGTTTTTCCTTTCTGTCTCGGCCGCAATACACGAGCATTACTAGACGCCAGCAATCACAGCAGCAGAAGCAGGCTCCCTTATGGATATCGAACCAAAACACTATGACAACGCATTAGGAAAGTTGCAAAAAGTCGTGAAGGAAATGGGGCCAGGCATTCTTTTGCTTAGTCCGACTCTTTCATGCGGCAACTTTATGTGTGTGATGCGCAAGATAAATTATGTACCACATAACTACTAGCAATGTATCTGCTATGGAAATGACACCTTGTGAATTTAACATGTTCGCACCCTTATACAGACGAAAGAGGGAAGACGGGATGACCACATGAAGATGAGGTATGACAATGACGATGATGTATGACGATGACCATTAGCCATAATGACGGCGATGAATTACGTTGTGGATGCGGGTAAACGAACGGACAGGGAATCAATAATGATTCATTTTGCCCTATTTCGCATCTCTATGCAGGTTGAAGCACGTTCGGCGTTCTTTTCTTTTTTTTTGTACGGTAACATTGGCGCTTTCCCGCACAACGAAATGACTCAAATCTTTCTGATGACACCGTAAAAACCTTTTAGTTTGTCTTAGTAACAGTACACATGAGGACTTCACCTGTTGACAGCTAGTGCTGCGAGTCAAGTAACTCGTTAATTTAGAACATTCTGAATATACTCACACAAGGTCATCCCACAATGCAGGATCTTTATCGGACACCACTTGACGCAGAGCCTTGACCACTGCTGACGGCTGCGAACAAGAACAAAAAAAGCTACGAATGAATAATGATACTAAATGATACTCACAGACTTGTTGCTTAGCGGTAAATGAACATAAGCAAAAGCATTTCTTTTATGTGAACGCAGCAGACAAACTGACAGGCACGCGCACACACACACACACACACACTCAAGCACGCACATGCACACACGTACTCATACGTAGATACACACATACACACACACACACGCACACAAATGTATATATAGAATGACGAAGGTACTACATCGCGGAGCATAGTTTCGCGTCAGCTGTGCTCAATTTCCGACGCGGGAGCCCCTACAGTGAAGTGACAAACAAAATGAAACAACTGAGGCAGTGCGTCTTGCTCATGGTCACTTCGGGATTTCTTATTTGAAATCTGGAACAATTTACTTCTTTTAATGACACTTATTAAGAGTATACGTTTCATATGTTAAGAGCCATATGAGCTAGAACTGACACTTGTTCCTTATCCGTAAGGCAAGCATATAGAAAACAAATATTACAGTATGGCTGCTCAGCAAGTTCGTTGCAGCACCGCTATCTAATTAAGAAGTTCCCTGGTGTCACTCAAATTTTGAAAAATGACGCTGCAGAAAGAAAGTCATTAAGCACAACCTTAAGTAAAGGTGTACAATATTTGAAAACTATTAGGTTTATAATACAGGATTGCTGTTGCAAAAAATAAATAAGCTTTGGATACGTGAGAGCTAAAGGCAGTTCTTGTGGGTACGCAAAATTTTTGATGAGGGCAGTTGCTGCATATGTGTATAATCTTCGAGCAATTATTTTTTATTTTGTTTTCTTGGAACTTCTGATGAACTACGCGCAAGCATCTGTGACGAGGGATTCCACTTTCCCAAGATGGTAATCCGCCATCGCGAGCCAGGCATTAAAAAAGGTAATAAGGCGCTTCGGAAGCTAAGAGTGTCCACCCAAGGTAAAAACCACATGAGACTGCGGCGGTAATTAATCCTCTTTTCGGTCTTTGTACGTTGCATTGTCATAATCACGCAGCGATAACATCTTTCGCTGTTCAAGTATATTTCTTTTTTTACAGTGGCGCTTTTAAAACCTCGCTGGGTTTCTCTTTACGTCCGCAACTTCGCCGAGCTGAGGGAGAGAGAGCTGAGAGAGCGAAAGCAGAGCATAAAACTAGCATCGTGCAGCATAGCGACGCACCGAGGGTGGGTGGAGCCTTGCGGGGGAGAAGGAGCGGAGCGCACGCGATCGAGCGAGTAACGCGGCCCGGATGCGTGCCCTCTCCTGTAGTGCGTGAGGCAGGACACTCAGGCAAGGGAGGAGGGGCATTCTTCTCCGGCGGCTGCTAGGATGCCTCGCCCGCCGCTCCCTACAGAGTGGAGACAACCGCGACGTCTACTACGGCGTTGACCACGCAGAGGAGGCGCTGGCCACGCGAATTGCGGACACCATAGTAGCCGCCTTTGGCGGGCGCCGTAGGGACGCGTTGCCGGCGTTCGTGCGTCTTGTGTGCGGTTTGGCACTACTTTACTGGCCTTCCCCCAGCTCCACTGGTCTCTGGCGTTTGCGATAGCAGAACCACGTATATTTTTTTTTTTTGCCCTTACCCTACACACAGTCATGCTGACTACTGACTTGTTTCGTGGTGCGCGGGGAGAAATTAAAGATGAACGCATTAATCAGTTGGATGCAGATATAGCTCTCTGTCACGGCCTTCTTATCCTTACTATCGTGATCTTTATTGTCACTTTTCTATTCATTTTAAATATTCGCCTAAGTTATTCCTTTCTGTAGAGCAGAGAAAAACTAAGTAGGCCGAGGTATCTTTTCACCAGAATTTGCCCCCAAGTAAGAGGACAGACCATGGAAAAGCAAATTTATTACGAGTTAGAACAGAACAATCTTAAATGTTATACATACATGTGCACGGGCGCGAATGTAAGTGTGCGTGTACATGTGCGTGTGAGCGTGTTTGAAGTAGTACTCAGTTTAGAAACCGATGGCGTAGGCGAGGTCTAACACAGAAGTGAAGCCAATATGAAGGTCGATGTCGTAAGCACAAAGAGAGTCAACGAGGTAAAGTGATGTGGACATTAGTCAAACTGCAATGTGATTTTATTTTGCTTTTTTTTATTATTCTATGCACAAGAACATATATAGCAAAGTGAGATAGCATTTTCAAAGAGTGGCCGGTTCTATAAGGATTAAAGAAGGGTTGAGGAACATCCGGTTAGGTTTCGCGTAGGCACGTTGGGCGAACTGGAATGTTCAAGACATACTGCAAGTTGCTGTCAGACTGAACTAGGTTCACGCGACCCTAGGATGGCGTATTTGTCAAGGTGAGAGTCAGTCGAGTAGTGGTCTGTTATTTTGAGGCTATTCCCAGTCGGAAGAGGGATTATTCAAATCACCAAAACCGCACTGAGCGTGCCCCTTTTGACTCCCATATTTGGGAAATAAAAGCAAAGTGTCGGAGTCCACGAGCTGTGCGTCAATGTAATCTATGTCTTAGAGATATCTTTAGGTCTAACATATTTAAGGGAAACCAAGCAGGATGGTCATTAACCCTTCTTTAACATGTCTGTAACCAGCGACTTTACGCAATTGCTAACTCACATTACACATTGACTAATGTCCAATCTGCCCTCATAGCGACATCAGTTTGGTACGTTAACTCTCTTCGCTTGCTAGATCGACTTTCCTGTCGACTTCACTTTTGTCTTAGAACGCGCCTACAGTTTCGCTTTCGATACTCAGTACGACTTTAAACATGTACACGACCACGTGTGCACGTAACAGACTCGCACCCGCAGGCACTCACACACCCTCAATTGCATGAGGGTGTGTATGAGGGCTCCCTAGCACAGAATAGAGTCACTGTATATGGCTTTCGTCGGGAGCCATAAGCATATTCACAACTCTGGTGCCGAGTATATTACAGTGCGGCTCTTCGAGTGGAGAGAAAGTTGTGCTATTTTTATAACGTTCATGAAAGGATGAGTAGTTTCGTCAGAAACAAACGTTCACTTCAATGTACTTGACTAGACGCGACGAGTTGGGGGTCACTGAACATTCACCCAGAAATTACTATGGAGAGCTGCCTTCCGCTATCTCGAGAAGATGGGAAGTGTCCAGTGAAGGAACGTTCAAGAATATACGGAGGCTGGCCACTTGACAATAGAGGCAAATTTTCCTTTTGCCCAGAATTAATAAAGGAATATAATAATTATAAAGAAAAGGCTACTCGCTACGAGGACCGCAAGTCTAGCACAAAGCGATCTAAGAAAAGTAAACGAAGTCTCGATGTATTCTGAGATAAGCAGAAACCAATAGATACAAGAGTCGGAGACAGGTTGCACTGTATAATGTAAAATGTGTCCCAAGGAACTGATGAGGCATATGAGCTGGCCATGGGGTGTGATATGTACGGGCACACAGACTAGGATGAGGCACGGCAGATGAGATATGATAAGACACGCATACGGTTAGAAGAGGTGAAAGCGGGTAGCACAGTTAAAAACACGCATGAGAATGATGCGCATATGATCGCATAAACGCACGTGGCAATACTGTACCGACATCACTGTCGCGCGGCTCTGCTAGAGTATTTTCCGCGTCACCGCTGCGTACGGCGAGGCACGTCTTCCACGTATATGCGCCGCACATGCGTGGGATGCACATGTATATAACCAGTGTGGGATGTGCATATAAACGGCCTGCGTGCCCCCGTGATCCACTGCTCGCCATACGCCATACGGACCGCCAGGACGGCTGTGACTACGGTCGAATGCGCCCGTTTCTTCGCGCAATTTCAAGAAGACTTAAACCAACTCTTGCACCAAATTTTGGGATTCGGTGTCCTGCGCCGATGCTCGAATTCTATACACGCGCATATGACGTCGTAGAAATCTGTGACGTAACGAATATCAGGCGGCCGAGCACGAAGGCAATTCGTCCTTTGCGTCCTATTCGGAATGCCTATAGCCTGCACTCAAAAAATACGGACCTATACGCAATTTCGAAAATCTGGTGTAACAAGTTTTTTTGTTTGTTATTGTTCCTCTGATCAGATGCCTCTGTTCGAGAGGCTTCACGAATCCCGCTCCTGACTAATTCACGCCGGCCACAACGCCGCTAGATTTTACAATGAGACACCCCCCCGTTCGATGACGTTTCTTTGACGCACTTACACGCGGCGCCGGCGCCGGCGCTGGCTTCGCCGAGAAGCTAACTTGGAGCGACGGCGGCCGCTCTACATAGCGGGCGAGTCGTGCAGCACGCTTGGAATGCGAGTCTGCCGGCTCACGGGTTGTGCGCATAGCGCATGCCTAGGCGCGCGCGTGCACGTACACTCGGTTCTGCGCCGCCGGCGCAGAATGCGCGCCGAGGCTTGTCGGAATGTCGCGCAGGGCGCGTACAAAAGCCGCATCCCCGCGAGAGCAGCGATCAATTTTCGTAGAGCTCGGCTGCGAAGGTTTGGGAGGGGAGGACGCAAACGGAGACAATGTGAGACGCGAGCTGTTGATACACGGTGAGGAAACACAGTGTGGCCGCGCTAGTGTAACAATTACAATTAGGTGTAATAAACGTAATAAACTACACTTTGCTTGGCACGTGTCGCTAGATGCAGGCTGAAACCGGAGTCAGAAATGAGGGAAAGTCGACGAGTAATGGAGCTGCGCAGTCCGGGAAGTTCTAGTTATAAAGAAAGGACAGAATGGAAGCCAACAACTAGGGATAGGGAAAGGCAATGATTCGAGGAGAGCATTAGGCAACCACGCTCTACAGACTGCAAGCACGTGAGAGAGAAAAAGGAGGAAAGACACGATTCTCAAAGTCTGCTATTTCTGTTTATTTGTTTCGCTCCAGGCTGTCGTCAACGCAACCGCAATACAGCTCTATGCGTTACCCAGTAAAGTGCATGCACCGCTTCGACGCCTAGCTCTTGGTTGAGCCGCAAGTTCTTATTGTTGCCTCAAAAAATAGCTCATATCCACGAAGGGAATTGGCAAAACAGAAAGTGATGAAAACTACACACCACGAAGACAAACGAAACAAACAAGTCCATTCTCTATTTCTTTTCCTGCTCCTCCTGCTCATCCTCCTCCTCCTTCTTCGTCTACTTCGTCTTCTTCCTCTTCTTCTTCTTCTTCTTCTTCTTCTTCTTCTTCTTCTTCTTCTTCTTCTTGTGCTGTTGCCATCGTTTCTTCTTTTTCGAGACTGTCTCTAAAGTGCCTTTATTCTACAGCAACCACAATTATTTTTGATCTTGTGTTGTTTCGGAAGCAACCGGAGACGACACTAGGTTTTACTTGGCAGGCCTTGTTAGATGCACGCTGAAACCAGAGTCAGGAATGAGGGAAAGTCGACGAGTAATGGAGCTACGCAGTCCGGGAATTTCTAGTTACAAAGAAAGGTCAGAAAGGAAGCCAACAGCTGGAATAGGGAAGGGCAACGACTCGAGGAGAGCATTAGGCAGCCACACTCTAGAGGCTGCAAGCACGTGGGAGAGATAAAGGAGGAAGGACGCGTTCCTCCAACACTTCTGTTTCTATTTCTTTGTTTCGCTCCAGGCTGTCGTCGACGTAACCGCAACAGTGATGCAAGAGGCATGTCGCCAAACTTGTTGCGCTAGGCGACAGACCAAAGCGGAAAAGTTTAGCAGAGTCTTTGAAGCTGCTACTTATTCTTCTTTTTTAGAGTTTGATTAGCGAGAACTGGAATGCGAACGTGAGAAATGATCCCGCTCGTTCTTTTTTTTTCCTCCTATTTTATCTGTCTGGTAAAGTTGCAGTGCCGCGCTGACGCGACTGCGTTTGCGACTTGATTGATTGATTGATTGATTGATTGATTGATTGATTGATTGATTGATTGATTGATTGATTGATTGATTGATTGATTGATTGATTGATTGATTGATTGATTGATTGATTGATTGATTGAAAACATGAAGAAGCGCGGCAGACATTGCAGTGCACAATGTAGAGTACTTTAGTGGGCACTCAAAGCGACTTCGCATTTAACCGCCATCTCAGTGCTATCGTCGCCGTCGAGAACCGAGCCCACGACCATGTGTTGAGTAGCAGGACGGCAAGGCCACCAGCGGCAGCTACAGCGTAGCGGAGTATCTGGCTTGGTCCTATCCACCGTTCTGCTGGCTAGAAATTAAACTGGCCATTTATATTCGCTTATCGAGCTCCCAGACGAAAGTACGTAAATTGACAGACGTGTTAGTATTTGTAAGCTGCCTACTCAGTACAGTTTTGCCGCTTTAACTGCACCATTGACTGTCACCTATGACTGTCACCTATGACTGTCACCAATGACTGTCACTAGTAAATCGTCATCGGCGCCTGCTGTGGTATTCTCCAATTGTTAGCTATCGAAGCGACAGTTTCACCCCACCGGTGGCGCTTATAAGCGCATAGCCCGCACGCTGTAAAGCTCACAAGAACAAAAAGCAGCAAATAGAGCAAAGTGAACGATGAAGTGTAAGACCGCTCAAGCTCTACCGTTCGCATACGTTCGTGGGAAGAAGGAAGCCGGCAGTGTTTTCCGTCAGCACATGGCACAGAGAGAAAATATGCACAGAGAGAAAACAAAAGAGAAAGAAGGCTTCGCCGGCGCTTGTAGTAAAGGGGCGTCTTCCTCAATAAGCCCGGACGCAAAGCCGAACGCTACCTTGTTTTCTTAGCTCGAGCGCGTCTCGGGTGTCGGAGAGATTGGCTTACACGATACATCGGGCGAAGAAAAAAGAAACGCATAAGTGGTCGATGGCAGACGGTATCGCCCGTGTCCCTTCTTAGCCCAGTATACGTGAGCACACGCCGTCGCTACAGTGCCGTCGTTTTGTTTCCTCTGCTCGCTTCTCTATCGAGCTCTATGGGCTTCTTCCGCCCGTTTTTGGCCTCACGAGAATAAATGGCTGACCTGAAACGCTGTCTCGCCCGGACAGTAATCACCGATCTACGCGAGACCGGAAACAAGGAGAAAATGACGGGGACCTCTCTTTTCCTTGAGACAAGGCTATAAGGCGAACACGTTGTCGGTAAAGTCTGACGTAAGGCCTGTAGTTAGTATAGTGCGACTGCCGCTCTATACAGCAGAGGCACCCTGTCCAGAGGACGGCGTCGCCTAACGGGTTGTGCTATCACTCGTGCGAAGCAATGCAGGAAATTGAGGATAATGCTTGCGACTAGTCAGGAAAGTAAGGAAAAAGCACACATGTTCATTTCTTCTTTTCTTTAAGTTTGAGTAATGACATTTCGACTTTTAAGGAAGCTCTGATTCCAAGGAAGTGCCGCAAGCGGCCAGTCGTGGGGCAATTTTGCGTGCATTTGTGGGCTTCTTTCAGGCTCGGTAAAACACTTTTATGTAGCACGTATTGAGCAACAGATAGCTGTATCGGGAGTTTTTCCTATCGCTCTACAATTTTCTCATTGACATTTTTTTATCTAATTATAATATTTGAGAAGTTGCTTGAGGAGTTGACACCATATGCGAATAACATAACAGTTAATATTTTATAATCAAAGAAGTCGAAGGCACTACTAAAGTGCATGAACAGGCCAAGATTAAATAATTTTTCATGAAAATTTTTTTATTACATACTGCTTTAGTTCTAATAACGCTAGTTCTGTTGATCGACATTTCCTGGTACTAAACTGTGCCTCATATAATATATGCCGCCTATTGACAAAACTAGTAAAGCGGCATGCAATGTGTTATTTTTTGGAAACAGATTGAGAATATAGGTATGACAGACACCGGCCGATAGTTTCCTGGTGCACCTTTTTCTTCCCCTTCTAACAAAACAAAGTAGCTGATACTCGTGATTTTTATAGCATCTCAAGATTCCCGGCATTCTACCGATAGCTTAAATATCTATGCCTACACAAGTATACTATACCCTAGGACATATTTTATAGCTTCGCTTGTAGGTTATTAAAATCTCGATCTTTGACGTTCGTTAAAGAAATAAATATTCTGTAAGCATCAAAAGGATCTCTATCCCTGTTTATCCGAAGTGTCAAGTCAGGTGGGTGCCCAGACAAACTTAATACTACAGTTTCCATTCATAGTAACATCACTCTGTTAGCGATAAAGCTACAAAAAAAAAATCAGCCAGGAAAAGAAACCCATCTGTGAGGGTAAAGAGCGGGGAAGTAATGACTGAACGTTATCGGAAACTGCCGGGCAGCGGCATTGTTTACGACCCTCTGTGCACACAAGTCCGTCTGTGCGCTTTTGTTTTCTGCTAAAGTGTAAAAAAGAAAAAAAGACATTACCCGCTCGTAAAACTTCCTTGTACACATTTTGGGTCGACCACTCTACCCTCGTAGCAACTCATGTGAATTATTGCATGTGGATACAATACGGCAACAATTCTCTACGTAGTGTAGAGCTTAGCCCAGATCAGTGCCATCAGTTCATAACTTTCTTCTTTGCTTCGCTGTAGTTCCCTTTCTTCTGATGAACCAGAAAAATAATCATCGCCATCAACAGCTTAATTTATGTCCACTGCAAGACGAAGGCCTCTCCCTGCGATCTCCAATTACCCTGTCCTGCGCCAACCTATTCCAGCTAGCACCTGCGAATCCCTTAATTTCATCACTCCACCTAACATTTCGACTGTATATTTCCTGATTACAGATCAATATGACGCTTTCTGATATAATGAAACCTCTTGGTATGAAAAATATAGATTTTCACGTATAGAATATTTGACAAAATACCTCAGACTTCTTTGTATTCTGGTGTCTCTCCACAAACTGGAAACGCAACTGAAAAGCAAAGCACGCAGACGAACTCTTTGAAGACGCTATTGTCCCATATGTCGTTCATAAAACAAAACGTAGGTTAATGTGAAGATTCACTGCACGGAACCTATTGCAATCATGGTCTCATTGTGAGCTGAAACCCTCATTTGCCATAAAAAGCGGCTGGAAGTAAGCCACCATGTTTATTGTGAAATAAACAAATATCTTGCGCTCGCAAGAACTTACGGGTGCAAAACAGTCGTCTCTCTCCAATAGACACATTGTGTAACTCGTTGGAAGCACTGCACTTAACTACAGCTGCACTGCCACCTTCCGGTAGGTTAATCGTAATTTATATTCTCATTTTGACAAATATGTCAACATTCTGGCAGCGCGCACATCTCTATTCTTTTACTTAGATGTAGAAATTTGAGAAGGCAGGCTATGTAAGAGCCGGCTATCCCAAAATCCAAAATTCGTTACTCCAGCAACAATAAAAAAGAGGGAGAAAGAAACGAAAATATCAAGAAGCACTTGAGAACACTGCACGAAATTCGACAATGCGACGAGAAGACAGGAAAGACACAGCGCTGAGTCTGCGCGCCTGTGTCCGTCCTGTGCTTCCTTTCGCACTGCGTAATTTCGCGCTCTAGCTTCAAGTGTGGATTACCAACACGCCCAGCCTGCGGTTCTCAAGAAGCGCTATGCACTCACGAACACAACAAGCGCAGAAAGAATGTGTCTATGGGCACTGCAGCACAAGCCCAGTCCAGTAGCTGCAGGAAGGTCACCTATTGCACACGACTGGGAGAGTCCCAAGAGTCTTTGCATGCATACATATACAGGGTGATCATTCTTAGGTTCTTGAAGTTGAGTGTTTGACGGAAGCCCGTCTGGTCGGGATGAAACATGGTTAAAAGGTAAAAAACCCGGGGCACTTCGCCGACCAAATAAAGACTTAAAAGAAAACAAGACGTGATTTTACCTGTGAACAAGGCTCCCGTGTGGTTGCCGAAACGTCTTGTTTTCTTTTAAGTCTTTATTTGGTCGGCGAAGTGCCCCGGGTTTTTTACCTTTTAACCATTCTTAGGTTCTATGGAACTTAAAAAGAATAGCCTGTGGCTGATGACAGAATTCTTATCCATGAGCTGGATTATTCGAAGAGGCGTACATTACTAGCACGAGAAATCGAAACACATATTCAACTAATTAACAAAAAATTCACTAATTAGGTTCATAATGATTTACTTTACGGCACTTATTGCAATTTACGAAATGTAGCCGGTGAGCTTGCAAGACGCATTCACTTGAAATGAGTATCCAGGATGATACCAGTTTCGATATATTATTTCCCAAATTGTGGAATGAAATACATGGGCGTTCCGGTTACATTGTATTTCAATGCATAAAAGAGCGTTTTGTTGAAAAAGTAAGTGGAACAACCATGCATTTTTACGGCAAGTTTGATGGCGCATATATCTAAACTGGCGCAATTCTGGAAATTAATTCCAAGTAGATACGCCTTGCAAGCTTGTGAGAGCGAAGTACCGTTGTCGTCGTCATCGTCGTTGTTGATGTCATCGTCGTCGTCGTTGTCATTGTTGTTGTTGTTGTTTTAGCCTGTCCTGTTTGGCCGGCAATCGTTCTGCCTGAGCATCTCATACGTTGTTAGCAAGGGTGCGTCACCAAACGTTGATCAACTCCGTGTCACGAAGAAAGGCAGTCAACAGTCGTAGAACATCCTTCCTGATTACTGCAGGCCTTTCAGGTCGCACTACGTCTTCAAAGCTCGCGTTGTGAAGCAAGCATTCTGGATATCCTGCGTATTTGTTGCTGCCCCTTTCACCCTATATCCCAAAGCTTTATCTCTGAAGTCTGGCGACAACTCCTCCGGCCTGTAGCAAAAGTCGTGTGCATCACTAATGTTTAACCAACGCTGTCCAACGCGGTAAACAAGTGCGATATCTTTTTCTAGTCTCCTGGAACAAAGCCTGAAGTTAGAGATTATTCCAGAGTTTAAATTTATTGATATATTACTACGAACGCGCGTGTATAATATTGTAGCTCCTGTGCCTCAAGAAGCGGCGGTACAGCACAGCTGACTGGATTTCCTGCTCCAACGGTCCCCATAAATATGATGGCTGCGACTTTTACGGCACCATCCCAATGCATTGTGTCAGCCATAAAACTGCTGCGATATAAATTGTAAGCTTGTTTCTTGTTTTAACGCTAAGCGCTGCCTGTGAACGTTTCATTTCGTTACATTCTTTTAGGAGCACAGAACCTGGCGAAGCATCGTAAGTTCAGTGCACCGGCCAAATATAAGAATAAAATAAAGGCAGACAGAAAGACAAGAACTTACAAAAATCTTTTGCGCCCGAATGTCTTCGTTCAGTCAAGGCGTCGGTCTTTTACTCGATCAGAATTTCGGGCAGACAGATGGCTACAGTCGTGTGTTGCAAACCACGAAGGTTGCGTTGTCCTCCCTGCGTCCCATCGGAAGTAGTTTCAAAAAGCAACTGAATGCAGGCGGCGAGGTTGGCTGTGCAGCCCCCACCCCCTTACGAATTATATATCCCCGCACGTTTTCGTAGCAAACAGCGGTCCCCTTCCACTGGGCAACCGAAGAAAGTGGCTGGGCGACATCGCCTTCACCCTTCTTATAACAGCTTAACAATCCCGGCTCGTATTCACAAAGCATTTTCGTTAATAAGTGCTATTTACCATTGGTCAATTACCTACACTTACGAAATGTGCGGCATCAGAATTCGCTGGAGTTTCTTTTTTTTTTTTTTTTAGCGTAGGAGGTTTCTCTTGTTTTTCTGTTTTTGTGAATACGGGTCAGGTGCGTTGACTGTGATTTAAGAGCACTTGAAACGTCTATACGAACAAGTACCTTGGTAACTTTATGTGTAGGTCCTAGTAAATATAGAACGGTTCCTTTCCTTTGTATTAACACAGAGTGCCGTGCTGCTCTTGACAAGGTTACGGGTTCACATTTATTGCTTTTGGTGTGGTTTAGCTAACAACTAACACAGTAAAGACCAAGTCATGGCAACTATCACTGACGGCCGAAAAACGAAGCTCGAGAGGGGCTTCTTTCTAACGGACGCCTTCAAATGAAAATGCGTACACCGAGGGCTGTTGGAAACACGATATAATATCTCGCACTGCAACTGTGCCCCTCACGCTGGCCAACCCGTGTTGACAAGATTGCAGTGCTGGCTGTGGTGTCACGAGGCTGCTCCTTCAAGATTGAGTAGGATGCCTCACCTCGGAAGTCCGCATCTGAATAAGGCGAAATGGCCGAGCTGTTTCGTGATACAATGAAAACTTTCAAGTTTATTACACTTAAGGAAATAGTTAAAACAACAATGGGTGGGAACACGCTTTGGATGTAGATCATACTTTTTTAAGAATTTTCCAGAATTGAAAATCTTGAGGTAATTGAAACATTAAATTTGCGATTCTGTAACATAGGAATGAAAAACGATACAGTAATTATGTAAGCAGCTCATTGGGAAATCCAAAGCAGTCAAAGTTCGTACATCATACGCTGAGCTCAAAACACCGCTAATTTGCAAGCAGATCATTTCCAAACCTCGTGCAAGCATGGTGATGATTTAACCTAAGTTGTAACCTAATATGTCATATTAGTTTGCCTTAGACGATCAAACAGATATTGTGTGCAGAATTGTTATATCTGTTGTGGCACAGAGTCGCGGAGTTCTAGACATTGCTTTAGAATTTATTCCAAGTTCCGCAGTTTCGTGAAATTTTTGGGAAAGCAATATTTATTTGGATAATCAATATACTACTTCTAGGTGACTCGACCTTTCTCTTTTAATTGCAATACATTTAATTGAAATTGTTCTTGCGGTTTGGAATCATTTCAGTGTTTATGTGTATTAAAGCAGGCAAGTCTGAATTGGCACCGGGCTAATGATTTCCCTTAGATATCCGTATAGCTTTCCGTACGAAAGGAGTGAAATTGGTTGAAGCGATGCGGCCATCTTTTAAGAACTTAAGAGAGCGAGGATAAGATCTTAAGTCATTCAGATAACAATTCTTTTTATTATTAGTGTTTCAACTATTATTTTTTTATTTCTACTAGTCAAAAAGGAACTAATTTCGACTTAGCTCCACCACTGTCAACAGAATATCGCATAAGACTGATGATGATCGTTTGTTTGCGAAGGTGGCGGGGTGAGGGGGGGGGGGGGGGGTAGATGAAAGCTCAACAAGGTGCAGTGGCAAACGTGTGTGCAGGCTTTTGTTAGAAACATTTCTTTACGTCTTTATGTAATGTGTTAGCGTCCTCGCACATAAACTCAATGTTTTAGTTCGCGTTTTAGGCTTGAATAACGCTTTGTAAGGTCCTTGAATTCTTCTCACTACATCCTAATGTTATATGCGCGCATATTCACTGTAACAAACGTTTCTTCTTACGTCAACCATATGTATACGCCATATGAGCATTAATGTGAATGTGTAGCACGCCCTGATCACCAGCTAAAAATTGGCCACTGCCATTAAAACGCGCCGATACATTTTCCTTATCATATCAGTGAAGAATTTAAAAAGTTGCGTGGTCTTCGTCAATTTAAGGCAATGGAAGTGGCCTACTTTATCTGTAGAATAATTATCCTTGCTACACTTTACCATCCTGAACTGCATTTGTAATAAAATCGTATAATATGGAAAGTTTCTCATAACAAAAGTAACTAAAAGCTTCGTCAGTTTAAACACCATACCACAATCAGCCTTGCTTTAGGCGACTTTAGCACAATATGGTAGAGCGTAACTATATGGACTGGCCACTTGCCAGGTCATCTCGTCGTGCCTCGAGTGTTCTCCCCCTTTGTACGCGGGCTTTCATATTTACGATCGGTGCACGAGCGTTCGAATCAGTAAACCTAATTTTCTTAATGGGGCCTTTGGAAGTTCTGGCAGGCAGCCAAACTGCTGACAGGGACACGACGAGCTTCAGCATAAGAGAAAACAGGGTAGGGGAAGTCAAGGAAGGCCACAGCTCTCGATTCGGCGTCAGAAGCACACGTATAGGCCCACCAATTCCTCCATCCCAACCCATCTTCTTTTTAAGCAAATTCTCTTCCAATCTGCAGTTTCTTTTAGATTAATGAGCTACATGCCTGTGCTAATAGTGGCAACTGAGGAGAAAGAATTCAAATTCCCAAATGGTGGGAATTGCATCCGGGCCCTCCTTGCGACGTTGTCATTCAGGAGAGAGAGAGAGAGAGAGAGAGAGAGGAAAGGCAGGGAGGCTAACCAGACGCATGTCCGGTTCGCAACCCTACACTGGGGGAAAGGGTATGGGGCCGAAGAGAGAGAGAGATAGAGGGAGAGAGATGAGATATAGAAAGAGACAGTTTCGCGTACATTTGAAGGTTCGCACCGAATGTACACATGGCTGCCAAGACCTGTCGACTTGAGATGCTTCAACAATGCTTTCGTGCCTTTCTGTGCCATCGACGGGTACGCGGCCATGGTCCAAGGATCTTCATTTCCGAAAATGGACTAGAGTCCAGCTGGTTCAATGCTGTCCGGAGAGCTCCACGTTCGACGTTGTACTGCGGACAGAGACATAGGATGTATTCAATCGTTTCTATGCTTCCACAAGAGTCGCACATGGGAGTATCCCTCATTCCAATGCGGAACGAGTAGGCCTTCTTAAACACCACCCCGAGCCAGAGGCGGCACAATACTGTCGCCTCAGAGCGGGAAGCTTTTGATTGCACTTGTCGCTTTAAGGATGGATCAAGCCTATGACAATGGCACTTCGGGAGGTTCGGAGAAGACCAGCATGTGTGTGTCACAGTTTTAGCCACTGTATGAAGCTTTCTTGCAGCGTCGGTTTTGGATAAGGGAATTGAACTGCTCGGGCTTCCAGATGGGCAGACCGGGTGACTTCGTCGGCGAGGTCATTACCAGCAATACCGGTATGTCCAGGTAGCAACTGGAATATAATTTGATGTCCTTTAGCAATAGTTTGGTGGTGGTCTTCTCTTATTTCATATGTCAGCTGCTCATGAGTCCTATGATACAGGGAAAAATGCAGACTCTGAAATGCTGCCTTAGAGTCGCAAAAGATGACCCATTTCTGAGGTGTCTGTTGCAGGAGGTATTTGACAGCAGCGCGCAAAGCAGCAAGCTCCGCCGCTGTTGATGTTGTCATGTGTGACGGTTTGCATAACACTGTGGTTTTCGTAGACGGGATGACAACGGCAGCTGAAGAGCTGGTAGGTGAGACCGAACCATCGGTATAGATGTGTATTCGGTCCCCATATGTCACATCGATTAATAGCAGCGTCATCTGTTTCAGAGCTAGATTTGGGTGATTGGCCTTCTTCTTTACACCCGGAATACTTATGCGCACCTGAGGCTGTTGGAGACACCACAAGGGCAATGAAGGCCTTGCCGCTGGTATGTATAGTAATGGAAGACAATCTGTATGAGTAATAATAACTTCTTGAAAACGTTGCACGCGGTCTCTGCCATGGCAAGAATGCCAAGTGACGACCGGGGACACGGGAATATGACGGATATACATCCTGAGACAATCGACAGCAACGTATGCTCGGATGGAAGGAAGGTTGGTGTACAGCGAGGAAGTCCTAAACACGTGCGCAATGCTTTGACCTGTAAGCTGTCTAATGAGCGAATATTTGACTTGCACGTACTGGGCAACACTGGAAGGCTGTAGTGTAAATAGTTTAGGAATAGATCTCTGTACAACTGAAGCATGGAGCGTGCAGATGTGCCCTATGTTTTCCCGCACATGAATCTCAGTACCTGAACAATCGACAACAGTTTTCTTCCCGTACGTGCCATGACGGCTCCGGGAAAGATTGCGGTCGATTATTACACCCAAGAATCGAGGGCTCTTTCCATAGGTGATAATGCGACGATTAATGGAGACTGGGTATGGTGTCATAGGTTTACGTGTGAATGCAAGCAATGCACATTTCTCGGTCGATAAGTCAAGCCTTGTGTTTGGAGGTATCCTGATGTCAAAGGTGCTGCCCGCTGCACTCGCGCGGGAACCTGAAGGCGAGTGGCCGCAGAAGTCCAAAAGCAGATGTCATCTGCGTATATCGAGGGGTAGATTGTTTTGAGTAAAACTTAATTCAGCTAGTCCAGTGAGTGTCGCATTAAACATTGTGGGACTCAATACTCCTCCTTGAAATGCGAAAACACCCGTGTACTTAGATTTAGGTGCACGCTAGAGAACCCCAGGTGGTACAAATTTCTGGAGTCCCCCACTGCGGCGTGCCTCACAATCAGAAAGTGGTTTTGGTACGTAAAACCCCATATTTTTTTTACTCCTCCTTGAGGCACGCCGCAGTAGGTGTAATATTCAGCTGTGGGGCCATCTTCTGTTTGTACAAAAAACGACCGGCGAGTTATGTAGTAGGATAACCAGCGAAGCATGCGGCCGCCTATTCCAATAGTCTCCACGGAGTTGATAGCGGCGTCATGCGCAACGTTGTCATATGCGCCTGTCACGTCGAGAAATAGCGCAACTGATATGCGCTCACGGCTTTTCTCCTGTTGCACAAACGTTGTCAGGTCAATGACGCTATCAAATGGGGAACGACCCAGACGAAATCCTGCCATGGAAGCGGGTAGATATTGTAACGCTCGAGATACCGTTGTAGACGTGCGAGGACCATCCTTTCCATCGCCTTTCCGATGCAGCTGGCCAGAGCGATAGGGTGACCTCCCGCCAAGTCCAACGCAGATTTTCCCGGCTTTAGAAAAGGAACAAGACGAGGTAACTTCCATTGCCGGGGAACTGTACCTATATGCCATGAGTTGTAGAAACTGTTCAGAAGCGCTCTTCTTGCCTCTTGTCCAAGGTGTCCCACGGCAGCATAGGTGACGCCGTCAGGGCCTGGAGAGGATGATCGTTTAGAAACGGTCAGGGGAACTTAAAAGGAAGCATGTGAGTTAGTTGCTGTTTACGATGGGCCTTCTTGAACAGTGGCACACTGGCTCTCTCGCGTTGCACGCAAACTGTACATCGGCCGTGCAATATGTCGTTAAAACGGCAATTGCTGCGCAGTTCCAGCGTGTCTCTCGGTTAATTTCATTCAATGGGACGGAAAGGAACGCTCAAAAGAAACAACGCGCAGTAATCATCGCTTTGGCAATGTGTCAGCCGCTATAGTTTGGACAGTTGCGCCTTTCTAAAGATATATTTCGAAATCGTCAATCAGAAGAATGCAATTTAAAGGTACGAGAAGGCACAATGAGCTTGGCTTAACGGCAGTGAGCTTCGCTGCATAAGGCTCGTCTTTCGGCCCGAGCACGGACCTTAATCGCCGTAATTTGGCAAATTCCACATCGGCACCACCTTTGTGGATAAGAAGTTCTGAGCACATAAGCGTCCTCTGCGTGTGTAAAGCAGCGCGCATTGCAGTAAATCGAACATGAGAGAAGGAAAGCAGCATTTAATGATGCGCAGAAGAGGTGTAAATATGTGTGGATTTTTTGCTCTTATAGAATCGTAAGCGTATTCAGAACCAAATTTCGAGGCCTTATGCTGGGGTATGGGGCACGGCATAAGACTATCCTCGATCTATTTACGAAGTTCACGAACTCTCGCTTTGTATAGTCTGACACACTGAAACTGAATCGAACTAGGCGTGTCTCTAGTTAGAATCCTTAGAAATACCGAATGCAAAGCGAGTTGCTCTTCTATGTCGACGAAAAATAGCACAAAAGAACAAGGGACGAGAAAGAAGCTCGATACGAGCACAGATTGGTAACTGTAGTTTGTAGTCAGAAACACGAATAAGAGCTTAACGATTAGCGGCTAAATAATAAAATTCTAGCTTATGCAGCATCGCATACGGCCTCGCAATGCGTATGTCACCTGTCTTGTGAATAAAGATTGATTCAACAATCTCCCGGGCAGTCCTATCTTCGTGCCTAAAGGGCACATTAATTTCATTCTGCTACGGTTTACACTTGCATTCTTTCCAATGTGACAGGTTGGTTGAGTGTGGAAAGGGTGTAGTGCATCGCATTCCCCGGTCCTGCGGGTAGTGGTCCATCGGCCAAGCCGGATTATGTTTGAACAACCGATTAATGGACCACAGAGCTTCGTTGAAAGGGCAGCCGTCGTCTAATTTGTGCATACATTGAAAAGAGTTCAATTGTAAACCATTGCTGGATGAAACTAAGGTGTCGTCTAGGCACAAATATAGAACTGCGCGGGAGATTGCTGAAGCATTCTTTATTCACAAGTCCGGTGAGATGTCCGTCGCGAGGCCGTTTGTGGTGCTGTATAAGCTAGAAATTGATCATTTAGCCTCTAATATTTAAGCTTTCACATGTGTTTGCGCAATGGCATGTATTTGTGTTTCTGACAATAAACTACAGTTACTAGTCTGCGCTCGTATCGAGCTTCTTTCTCGTCCCTTGCTTTTTCGCGCTATTTTTGTCACTTTGGAATCCTTGCAGCCTTCCAACCACAGGCTCCACGTTTCTTTACAAAATATGCGGGTTGAAATAACATTGGCGAGCCACATTGCCTCTAAGGTCATCCTTATGCGTAGTGGAACGGGGAACGCCAATATTATGGATACAATATAATCTTGCGGCATGTTTCTTTTGTCTTTGTTCTTCCGTGAGAGAGAGAAATAAATGAATAGAAGGCACTGAAAAGCGAGGAGGTTAACCAGAAGAACATCCGGTTTGTTATCCTGCACTGGGAGAAACGGGTAAAAGGTAAAAAGAGAGATTGAAGTAAAGAGAGAGAGAAGGCCACCTGGGGCGCACACTGGTAGGCGCACGCCAAGTGTATACAAACGGTAAAAGAGGTCTGCCGACTTCAAGTAGTGTAACAACGTCTTCGTTGCTTTGTTGCGATGTACATGGCCACGGTTCACGAATCTTGGCTTCAGAAAATAGTCTTGAGTCACGCCTGTTCGATGCTGTATAGAGAGGGCGACGCTGGACGTCATAACGAGAACAAAACATGGGACGTGTTTTGTAGCTTCTTCAGCCTCGCAGGAGTCAAGCAGGTGGGAGTGTTAGCCGTTTCAATGCGTCACGAGCAACGAGTATGGTTTTGTGAGTAGAACCCCGATCCATACCACACAGGAGTGTGCTAAAAAAATGAGTGGCTTTACCTATGCTTCTCTAAGCCCTGCGACACAAATGGAAGCCGTAACGCTACTATTTAACAAGCTAATTAAAACTGTAGGTTATAGTGATAGGTAGGATAACGAAATTGATAGGACAGGTCACATTCGGATGCTCAAATTTTGTTTTTGCTTTAGCGACATAACCAGAAGTAAAATGACACCCAAGCAGACATATCACTCACGCAAACGCCTACAAAGTAAACGTGCCCGCATACGGGCACGTTTAGGAAATTGAGCAGCTCATTTTGCGAGACAAGTGTCGACCATGCAAACTGCGCAACGGACTGACCTTCATTAAGCGTGGTTTAATGCCCAGGTAATTCCATCCGTCCTCCATTTGTCTCGTCTTGTCTCTCAAACACTGATGCATACCCCTCCACTTATTTTATTCTTTCTCGTCTTTTCTACTCTATGCTTCTTCTTCATTTTTTCCAACCGAAGATTTACTCCTGTTAACCTCCCCTTGTCCAAGCGAAAATTGTCCTTTACCTGACTGTAGATCAAACAGCTACATAAGGCAACCCCCATACGGGTTGCACAGAAATAAAGCTCCGCAGTTACGAAAGTATGTGTATGTTCGGGTAGGGAACCCGCCAACCCGCTTTTCCAAGACAGAGAATGAACATTTATATGGAGAATCAGCGTGAGAGAGTTCTCCTTTCTTCGCCCAGTGTGGGCGGCTCCTTTCGTCCAGGAAGCCTTTCAAAGAAGAAAAATTTAACCAGATTTGGGTATTGAACCCGCCGCCACTGCCTTTTCGAGGCATCCACTCTATCGCCATGACCTACATCAGGAGGCTGTCGGATGAGCTAACGGAGTTAAATATAGAATACTACCAAAAGAAGATAGAATTATTTGACGATTCGGGTGCATGAATGTTTTTCCTTTCATAAGACTTCCTCCTCCTTGCAGATTTGCTCAACCTTCCTAACTTTCCTTCTCTCTCTCTCTCTCTCTTCCTTTCTTTCTTTCTTTCTGGCCAACACTATGGCACTGCAACAGCTTTTTTCTCTTTTTTTTAGTGACAATGTCGCCGACTCATAAATCTGTGACATAGTTTCTAGTGCAAATAAGCATGTTAACGGAAACAAAGGTGGGAGAGCGTAGATCGCTATTCTCATCCGTTTATCTGTGCCCGCCGCAGTGGCTAAGCGGCTATGGTGTTGCGCTTCTAAGCACGAGGTCGCGGGATTAAATCCCGGCCACGGCGGCGGCATTTCTTTTTTTTTTTTTGGGGGGGGGGGAGACACGTTAAACATCCCCTGGCGGTCAAAATTAATCTGGAGTCTCACATTACGGCGTGTCTCATAATCAAATCGTGGTTCTGCAATGTAAAACCTCGGAATTTAATCCAATTCCATACCTGTGAAAAAAAAATTATTTTTTTTTTTTGCTATAAGTTGTGTCGCAGAAGAAGTTAACAGCACCAACTTACTAGACATGCAAGGTGTTTGGGGCAGTCAAGGAGCGCTCGCAACCAACAAGAGACGTACGTCGGTTGCGTCATTCATCGCAGCGGGCTCCGCCACGCCGCGCTCAGCCATGGCCGGTCTGTGCAGAGCGCGTCTCACGAGGCGTACATTTCACACCGGCTGTAGCTGTAGCCCAGCTAATTGCGGCGTTCGCGAGCCCGCGTTCGGGTATATGCCAAGTCACGGCCGGTCTCGAGCGCGCCATAGCGCGCGTCTAAACGCGCGGCGCGCGCTCCAGACCGGCAGGGGCCAGGGGCACTCCTCTTCACGCTCGACACGGGCACTCTTGCCTCGAGACGAGCGATGGCGGCCGGCATCGCAAACACGGAGTGCGCAAACCTTTTACCAATGGTTTGACTAACGTGCCCAGCCTACAGATTTCCCCACGTTGCTTAAAGGAACTGTGGCACTGCTATCGTTCAGCTACGGTGAAAATGGTGGTTAGTCCATATATTTGTCTAATCTTCGTGCTTGTGAATTCTAACGTTCTCGTGATGTTATTTATTACGACTTAAATTGCTTAATTTCCAAATAACCTTAGTTTTCTCAGTGCTGCAAAAGAATCAGTCCTTGCGAACATGCGTAATCATTGGGAATTGTTGCGTTTATAACGGAACATTCTGTAGAAAATTCGCAAAGCCACAAGAGCCACTTGAAGCCAGAAGGACGACGGTTTAGGCAAATTCACGCACTGCTCAGCCTTCGAATGCTGCTCGAACCGCCATACTTGTAGCTCCAGTAGACACCATCAGAGTTCCCTCTATAGCAATTTTTGTAGCAAGCTCACAGTATGGTCCAGTCAAATGCGCTTCCTCTATACGTGCCCACTATGCGCTCTTGCGATTTGTTCAACGTGAACCACTTTCCCGCCGGTTACCGACACTCCATGCGGGTGCCGTAAAGATAGATCAGTGCGTGGTTAGCCCTGAGCGCCTCGTGCGCGTGATCTTGCTCGTTTTTTTTTTTTTTTTCCATGGCGCTTCCTGAAGGAAGCTTGGTTAAGATGTCTCGCAGAGGTCTTTTAGCGAGCTGCGTAAGTATACCACCGCGGAAGAAGAAAACGCCGATAAATGCCCAGCGTGGGAACTTTGTTCAAAGCAAGCTGCCCTTCCCCGAATTCGACAACTGCACCGAGGCACGTGTGTGTGGAAGGGGGGGTGGGGGGGGGTTGTTGCGGGAAGCTCCCTCGCTATCGGAACGGCTGCAAACGGCGGCCATCTTTTACGATCGGCCAGGTCAGCGCCGCGCAGCTTTGTCCCTCGTTTACGACCACCGCAGACACGTCCGGAGCCCGAAGATCGCCGCAGCATCGCGAGCATCGTTACGGCGGCTTGCCTGCTTTCCGCAGCGCGGTTACGCGAGCGCGTCCGTTCCCACCGAGACAACGTAATGGGGAAAACCTTCGCTCCGTAGCGTACGCCCTCTGAAACCCCTATATCAGCGCACCAACCGCTTTGCGGGCTGTCCTCGTTCTTCGGTGTTGCTCGCGAGATCGCATAACTTCTTGCCCGCGGGTGGTTCTTTCGAAACTGCGACCGCGCCTTCCCTCTGCCCATGCCTTGCAGACAACGTCACTACTGCGAAACGTTCACCACTCCTTTGCACGTAACGACACAACGGTTGGCACGTACCACGAGTGCCCGTAAGGACTGTTCCTCTCAGAAAAGACTCTAGATTCTTCACAACGCTCGGTAATGGTGGTACTTCAGTTAGAAATCACGCAACGAGAAGCGCTTGACTGGAAACTTCTTGCACAGATGCTCAAGTCGTTCAGGCTTCCGCCATATTCGCGCGCATTTTCCAGAATGGGACGCAGTTTTAAGTGCAACTTTGGCGTCCAGAATGGCGGTCGTTCTAAGTGAAAAAAACGGGTTAACTTGGGCGAAGGTAACGATGTAGGAAAGGGCGTTTCTATGCTTCCAAGCGAACCAAACAGCTTGTGCTTGGTGAGAGTTATTCATCAGATGAAACAAGTTCTGACAAGAGCCTCAAAATAATGATGAAGTTGTCGACAAAGTTTAGCACAGAGCATAAGTAACCGAAATAAGTAGTGACTAAGAAAACCATTAACATGTCCGGCTTTCCTTTAGTATTAACTTTATTTAATTAAGGATATGTTGGTGTCTTTTAGACGGTGCCGGCGACTCCTCCTAATTCATAAATGGGCTCGAAAAAATTTTTTATAGAAGGAATGTAGAAAGAAAATATGGTGACGACACTTCTAAGTTCGCATACACACACCATGGGTAATATGACGTAAGGCTATTCCAAATTTTTCTATTACAATTCTGCAATCAGCCCTCCGCGATTGGTCACAAATTTTTTGGACCGCCCCAACTTCGCCTGTCTGTCACGCGACGTCACGAAAACCGCGATAGCTCCCCATCTGTTATGACGCGTACTCATTGAATATGCATGATTGGACTGAACAAAAGAAAAATAATTATTTCTAATTCGACGTCTTTTCGCCATTAGACCATGGCTATTGGTCAAAGGTTTTAGGGCTGCATCCACTTCCCCTTTCTGTCCCGTGACGTCACAAAACCGCGAATTCTCACCGCGTCAAAGTGACGTGTACGCGTTACAGATGCATTAATATGCCAAACAAAACTGCATTTTTTTTTTCTGAATAGCCGCAGGCTGCCCCGTTCGGAAAGAGATAAAAGATGGCTGCCGCCGATCGCTCAGGCACTGGCTACTCGCACCTGCCGGAGAGCATTGGTTTTTCGCGTATAATAAAAACTTTTTGCGTGTCCGTGTGACGTTTTCGAGCACTTTTGGCACGTTTAATAGCTCGCTCTTCCAACTCTTCTTTGCTGAGGATCCGTTTTAGTAGCATTCTTAATCTTCCGTTGCATGCCGCCGCTATTTTGGACCAGCCCCCGCAAGCTAAGTAAGGGAAAGCGGACCAATCGCAGACGCCGGCACCACCCTCTTCATCCGGTTATGGATTTTCAGTGCACTGGCTCGGCCCTATCGAGTCCCTCTCCACTTGAGCGTGCTCCTCGCTTCTTGTCAGCCAATTAGATAACCCAAGCCGCTCAGTTTAGACTATGTAATTCGTTGTTAAAACCAACAAAAGCGACCTCCTATAAGTGAGGAGAGCGCTTGATTGGTCTCTTCAGAGAACCCTGCGGGTCACCGCCCGAGGCTTGCGTCGGCGGTTACACAAGTTTGACGTCACGAGATTGGATTAAAAAATATATTGGAATGGTTTCACTTTACAAGGCCCCATTTCTTTATTGCAACGCAGTCGTCAGTCGGCATCTAAGTACACCTCAAGCTTTAAAATATGACCCTATACAGACATATGCCCAGGAAATCCTGTCTTCTCATGCTCTTCTATTGCTCAACCCTTCACTCATTTTCATGGTGCGATGCGATTTATTGACTCCGCAATAAATCGTCTTAACTCATTTCAGGAGACTGGGGAGAAAAACTGTTGCTAGCTGCAGGCGCAGCCAGCCTTGCAAAAAGTGCAGGTATTATCAAGTGCGGTAGAGTCTGAAACAGCAGGTCGTATAGCACATACAGGCAAGACTCACGGCGAGGACGATGTTGAACCGGGGCTCAACATGCTGCTGGTGATCCGTTCCACCACATCCTGCTGACAAACTTACGTGGCTCACCCCTCGTACTTCAGATCTGAATCGCGGAGGAACTTGAGGAGCAGCCGAAATACCTCCCTCCTGAATATCCAGTGTGTTTGCGGCAACGCTGTATTATCACTTGCTATTGTGTGCGGAGATGTCCTACGCACAGTTCATGGCCTCCACTGGCGCTTACGCTCCTTAAAACGTATGCGCAACTCCAGCGTGACGGTGCAAGACAGGACTTAATGCGCTAACGTCATGTGTATATCGTCTAACTCTTGGGTAGCATTGAAAAATAGTTGTTAGAGTGCCCTGAATTCGACAGAAAGCATTTCGAGACATATTCAAGTATTCCAAGTGTAAGCAATGCGTAGTTCAGGCAGGCTTGTATAAAAAATAAAACAACGCCACCAATGCACCCCGCACAGATAGTAAACCAGCGAAGCTGAAATGTGCGGCCCCGGTGTTTATCGCTGGGCTAATTCCGACGGTTAATTAAGCTCTTTCTCAATTATTGCTTACGTCTTTGTGTTTCTTAACGAGATTACGCACGCATTTGTCTTGGGTTTATCACAATGTTTATTTCAAATGTCGCAGATTGGGCTTCGCATAATCACCATCATGGAGGGCTGCAATGAGCGGTTCATTGTGTTAATCCAGCGGGTTCATTAAAGTCTTTCTGAATTATGTTGCGCATTTGTGTTTCGTAATGCGGTAATCACACTGTTTATATACACTCGGTTATGCACTGTAGTTACCAAGTGACACACCTAGCCGGCAAATTTCGTTTAATTAAAGACGGGGACACCTTTTTGAATCGTGAATGCTCCGCCCGACATCGCCGCTGGCGATCTCGCTCGGCCGCGACGTCGGCGGCGTAGCGTCGCCACTTTAGCTCCGCCTCGCGAACGAGCTCGGCCGCACAAGCCGCCGGTTCGGCCCGACATTGCCGCTTGCGCTCCGAATCGCGGGCCCGATCTTCTGCCGAGGCGCTGTCGCTCGTAGGCCAGCTGCTCCTCGGGAGAGCGAAAGACGCGCGGCTGCTCCATTGCCAAGTCGGAAAGAGAAACGACGCCACTGTCGGCGTAGCCAATGGCGCGCCGCACTTTCCACCGGAGGGTTTCTGTGGTTGGACCGCGAGCGTTTTGCCTAGGCATATACAGCTTCTCTGTTAAAGTATTTCTTTAATTATGTCATCATGACAGTGTCTTAACCCCCCACCGGGCCACTCTGTGTCCCTTCCCTGCAATGATACGTAAATAAACGTTTCTTTTAAATGCGTAAGCATTTCTATGCCTACCCAACGAGAAATTTGTCCTTCCGTCACTTAAGAGGAATGCATTAGCTCGTACACGCCTAAAGAATGGCTCATACACCAGCAAGAGGGTTTCTGTGGTCGAAACACGAGCGTTTCGCATAGACATATACAGCATTGCTAAAAAAAAAAAAACAGAGCTGACTCTGAAGAACATATCCCCCCCGCATCCATCTATGTTTCCTCACCACAAACGCTCGCTAATATATCCTCATGCTTCTTGCCGCTAGAGCCAAACTGCACGCATGACCAAATACAAGATGAACTGGCAGCCTGTGCTTCATATTGAAGAGTGCTACACGAAACACGACCTCTCGAAACAGCGCGCTCGGCGGGCGCGGGGCTTCCGTCGATGTTTATGCAAGGCAGCTGCCTCTCGTCGGGTATTCCTCGTTTCTCATCCGACTCCGTACGTTACGCGCTGCCCGAGCTCTCCGTTCTATTCAATCTCTCGAAAGTTGCCGGCCGCTACCGCCACGTCGGCGTCGACGTCGGCCGTCGTCGCTGGGTGGCGGCAGCGGCGCGTAGCGTCAAATCGCGCTGCCAGCCCGTCTGTGACCAGCCGCTCTTTTCGAAGCGGGGCCCTTCCTTCTGCCCGCACCTCTCCACAACATCCCGCTCACTCGATACACGGCCCGCCGACGCGTCTGAGCGGCGCCGCCGATTTCCTCGCGCGCGTCAGATTTTCGTTCAGCCGTGTCCCCCCGCGAGACTCGCCGGAGCCAAGGAATAACGGGCTCCTTCCTTTCAGCACCACCCACCGCTTGCCTAAGGAGAAGCGCAATCAATATCTGTTTGCGGAGGAGCGAGAGCACAACGCACGTCTGTGTCTACTCGCGCGGCCTGGAACGATGTGAAGGGGCGATGAAGAGAGAGAGAGATAGAGAGATCGAGCACTGCTCGAAAAGACGGCGACGACGACGAACGAGACAAACGATCGCACGAGCATACAGCCCACGTACAGGTGGAAGGTTCAACACGTATGGGCGCGCGCGCACATACGGTTAACACTATACTCGCCGCACGGAAACCGTGCTCACGTGAGCGCGCACCCCACACGGGCGCATAAACACATACGTGCAAGCAAGCTCGCGGGTGGGCACTCATCCACGCCCACGCACCCGGAGAACAGCAAGAATTTAGGCGGCGGCGGATATAAACGGGTCTCGTTAGCGCGACGAGCCTGAAGGAGCGGCGCTCGTCATCGGAGCGTCGTTTATCTTGACCGGTCGACACCGAGCTTGACCCTCAGCGACGGGTACACCGCAGTCCGCGCCTCGGTTTCTCCGCTGGTCTCGCCGCTTAAGAAGCAGCTTACAGCGCCTTAGCGCTCGTTCCGCTGGAATGAACACGCGGTGGCTCGCTTTCTGACAAGCCGCCAAGACACGCGAGCGCATGTCCCGAGCTACGCGCTCCCGTCCGCGCAGACCTTGCTCGGCTGCGCTCGGCTCGTTAGCTGTGTTCTGGCGCTCCATCCGGCTTATATATTTCACGCTCGGTGGAACAATGTTTTAAGTACTCGCTTGCTTGGACGCAACCGATAAGTTATGCGCATTTTCCCGTTGTTCTCAGGTGTATCATATTTTATTCCTATCGAGTGAAGACCAGCCGCTGCATTTCAGTGCGTACAGCGTTCTCTTGCTGGGCCCAAATTCGTAGGTTTCATTACCGACCGCGGTACGCATTGCACTTGGCACTGAACGAAAAAAAAAAAAAAGATGCACGTGTGCTTAGATTCCAGTGAACGTTAGGAACTCCGAGCAGCCAAATTAATCGGAGCCCTACACCACGGCATCTCTAGCCTACGCACAGCTTTATGTATGATTTACAGCGTTTCTATATGAAAGAAAAAAAAGAAAGCAGCACAGGGGGAACGTTGGATAATAATGCCAAGTTTACCACAAGCTCTAACCTCTGCGTTAATCAGACCGACGGATCACTAATTGAATTAGTTAGTTTCTTTGATTCTTCAGAGAACAGTGATTTGCGAGACTGTCAAAGTTTTTGCTTCGGGGCCATACAGTACTGTTAACGCCTGTTAAAATGTAAACACGATGAGATCGCTGTTTGAGAGACATAGACGTGCTTTTTTCTTTTTTCAGAAACGTTCCAGAGCTAATCATTCTAAGTCAAGAATTCACAATTCGGTCGCTTTACCGCAGATTCCCAGTCTCACTACGATGCAAGTTCTGTCCAGAAAGGGCACGACTTTGTACTCTGACCTGAACTGAAACATTCTCGAAATCCAACAGGTAAGCACCACCTACGGCTCGGCTGCGCGCAATCTCTTTTCAGTAATAACATGACATTTTACAGGCGTGACCATCTTCAGAGACGCGACGATAATTCTTGTTAATACACGCACGAAAAGCCCGTAATTACGAGCCTCAAATATCTTTCTAAACAGTAATTAGAAGCTTATTTTTTTACTTAACATGTTTTTAATTGTTTGTTTGTTCTCATTTATGTATTCTGCGCAAATCACACATTAAATTCAGTTGGCAGTTGGAGTTCCTACATATTCATAAATCCAGTCTACGTTGTATTTTTGAAAGTTCGTTGTGCAATATTTTGTGCTCCTGCTGAAGTATCCCGACATGTTGAGATAATGAAAATCGAAAATCGTCAGAATAAACGTGCCACGAAAGAACTGAATTTTGCATTACCTATATATATATATATATATATATATATATATATATATACACACACACACACACACACACACACACACACACACACACACACATACATACATACATACATACATACATACATACATACATACATACATACATACATACATACATACATACATACATACATACATACATACATACATACATACATACATACACACACATACATACATACATACACACACATACATACAAACTTTAGCGACACAAAACGAAGTCTCATCAAATGCACTTGTTCGGGACGTAGTTCGAAGATGCAGGGTTCGGGATTACTTCAGCTAACTAAATTCTTTTTGTGAAACCACAGTATATCGCTTGAATGGTGGAACCACGTGAAGAAGAATATCAAATTATTCATCACGCGAAGTTTAAGTAACAGCAATGATAAGAGAAACCACAAAATCATCGGTAAATTGATAAGCCTTACAATGACAAGGACGATATACAGAATGTGACCACACGCAACTCACGCGCAGCATGTAAGACCAACTGGCCCAAACTACTACAGCCTTGCGCAAAAGTGCAGCAGGCGAGTTCCACTGCGTAACCACTGCCTCAAAGCATACGAGTAACAGTAGTCTTTAGTGGGCTGAAGGAGAACTACAACAAGATGCGCGTTGTGTTTGCACCATGGGACATAGCTAACAGCGACAACTTAGCGCTCTTGATCCAAAAGGCAGGAAGGTGAAGATGAAATGGTTCTACAAAGGAATGGCGTTGAGGAGACTCACTTCCAACTTCCCTCTAATATTCACCGAAAAAGATTTAACCAATGTCACTTGTCCTTGGCATTCCCATTCATGTTGACTTGAAGTATAGCGGGAAACAGCGACAAGTACTGCCATAATGGCGCCGGGAGGGTGGCTGCACGTGCGCTCTGAACGCGGTGAAATCTGTTTATTCGCTCAACAGCTCAGATTCACGGCGCTGACACTTATTGCGATATTAGTTTCCAGATGGATATACAGACGGTAAGCTCTCTTTCCCCAACACAGACCCGCTGAGTCATTGCAAAAAAAAAAATGAACGTATCATTACTGTTGAGAATACGGCCTCACAGATTACCTCACGCACTTCGTCTTCCACGTGGCGTTCGATCGTCATCAGTAGTGAACACGAAGGAGGGCAGACCGGCCAACCGCGAAGCAGGATGAAAAAGCAAAAAAGACAGAGCAAAGTAACTTTCATCCCGATCCGTCGCGAAGCTCGCTTCTCGATGTTTGCGCGCGCGCAGAGTCAATAGCTGATTTTAGAATCCCGCGCGCAAGTCCCATCTCTGCGTGAAGTGCGGCACGCCACCTCACCGCCCGCACCGCGCGAGCTCCGCGTACCCAGGCGACCGCGCAGGTGCTCCCCAAAGTCCCTATGATGAGAGCTGCACTTCGTGGCACGCAGCCAAGGTCGATACACGCCACTAGGCTGGGAATTTTCGGCCCGCAGAACAGCCGTTGGACCTAGGCGGGTAAGGGAACAACAGTCACGCTTCTAATTTCATGCTCGTTTCCGAGAACGCCGGACCATATGGCGGATTTTTTTATCGGCGCCCCTTGCGGAGATCAAGGTCCGTCCTAACTATCCTGAAGTTACTCCTCGAAAGTTAGTGCATGTGTGTGTCTCTGTTTTTCTTATTCTACGCCATGTGCTATTTGTGCTACGGGGAAAGAACTGCAAAATGTTACGCCAACAAGCCCAACTATCTACACTGATGAAGTTGCCCGTTCGGCCGTCCGAATGTTCTGCGTTCATCCGGAAGTATATACAGGCAAGCATCAAAGCATGACGTCACGAAAGCGAGACGTCGCGGCCGTCACATTCCCTACAGACGAAACAGATATGAAAAAGAAAACGGAGTAAATTTGGACATTTCTACTTGAGTATAATTTTTTTTTCAGACAGTGTTAATAGACGCAGCGAAACGTTTAATTATTGCTTGTTCCCGAAGTCGACAAACCTCAGGGAGCAACTGTAGTTCCAATATCCGATATGCACGTCTGAACGTCTGGTTGACCTCCCTGCCTTTCCTACCCTTGTTTTCTCTCTCTCTCTCTCTCTGCCTTTTCGTTCCTTAAGGCCCTTTCCCCAGCGCAGGGTAGCAAACCGAACCTTTGCTGTTTGACATGCCTGCTTTTCCGTATTTCCTTTCTCTCCCTATCTCTTTCTCTTGCAAAAGCCACTTCGTCAAGCTTGTTGTTCCAAGCACCGAACAGCGACTGAGAAGTGCCAACGTAGTCGTTTGCTGCATGAGAGGGAAAAATTGTCATTCACACGAATGTAGCACGAAGCTACAAAGGAAACCCATACGGTTTTCCCAGAAGAACGCTTCGCAGCGTAACGAAAATTTGTCCTGATCCGGGATTTGAAACCACGACCAACTCCTTTCCGGGGCGGTAACTCTACCATCTGAGCTAACCAGGAGGCTAGTAGATCGCAGCTCGAGGGCGAATTAATCAACATCTTGAAGCACAGGGACATAGAATATGGCAAATCAGTTCTGCGGAATCCCGCAAGGTGGAGAAAGTATCATGAAAGGGAAAAAAATTTCCTCAACTGCGAAGCGTGCTATCTGAAAAACCCGTATGGCTTTCTTTTTTTTTTTTGTATTTTCGTCCACACCGATCATCGGCTCAGAAGACAATGAAGGCACTTCTATGCTTTCTGAAAACGTCTGATTTGTACGCGTGCCTTTGACTCTGTATACTGTCAGTTGTCTCGATACTTCTCTCTCTCCCTTCTCTTCCTTCCCCTTCTCCTTTCCCCCAGCGTAGGGTAGCCAACCGGACTCTTGACTGGTTAACATCCTTGCCTCCCTTATATCTTCTCTCTCTCTCTCTTTCTCTCTCTCTATCTCTCTCTCTTCCTGCTACATTCGGGTGGATGACAATTTTTACCTTTCATGATACTTCCTCCGCCTTGCGGGATTCCGAAGAACTGATATACCATCACCTGCTACGTTTCTTTTTTGTTTGTTTGTTTGTTTGTTTGTTTGTTTGTTTGTTTGTTTGTTTGTTTGTTTGTTTGTTTGTTTGTTTGTTTGTTTGTTTGTTTGTTTGTTTGTTTGTTTGCACGATGCCCGTTTGTGTAAAAAGGACAATGGATGTTTATCTACAGCCTGCAAATATCACACTCGCAGTTCACATATGTGCAAAGAGAAACTGCGAAAGATATTCTATTCCAATGTTATTTCTTTTCATGTTTCGCCAGTTGTCCGAGCTGCGCTCCACCCAAGTTATCGACAGGATCAGCCGGCTGTGAACGGCGGGTGTTAGGAAAGGAATAGAGCAAACGAAATCTTCAGATTACACCGGCCTAGTTACGCGTGTTTCAGTGTAAGAGAGGCAGCACAGTACACGCGTTGTCATATGAAAACTGCTTGTACGTGAAACTTACAGGGACCACTGTAGTTTCTGCAAAATGCGCTAGCTTTCGACCTGTATATGTTCTTTCTTTCGCCCTCTCATTTTTGTCTCTATTCTATCAGATATACTTTTGGCAGATCACGTGGAAAGGAAACCAAAAAGGAGGCGAAACAAAAGAGAGAAAAGGAACAATTTGCTTGGAGCTTTAAGTCGAGATAAAAGTGACGACGCGGGTCCGGTGCTCTGAGCCACACAATTGAAAAGCTACTACACTCTAAAAACTAAGGGAGTGCCGGGCACTCTCTTTGAGGGAGTAGCTGCTTGTCCCATATTTCACTCTCTTTTCGAGAGTAGATCGACCCTCTTTGAGAGAGAGTAGGTCAACTCCTCCTGACAGAGTTTTGTTACTCCACCGCAAGGGATTGCTAGTACTCTTCCGCAGAGTGCTAATACTCTCCCCGCAGGGTTAATAGTACACCGCCAGACCGAGTACTTCTACTCCCCCAAACAGAGTGCTTGTACTCCTTCAGAACAGAGTGCTAGTACTCTTCCCAATACCCTCTTAGCCAAGTCCTGGTCACGCATGCAGGCAGGAAATCTGATCAAATTAGGGCCGCTGATATACTGTTCCCTAGGCGGCTCCTCAGAGACACTGGCCCGATTCCAAGCGGCCTTCAGAATAGGCGTGAGCAAAGTTATGCAGGATTTTAAAGTCATTTTTTCCTGGCTATTTGCTGCCTACCGTCAGGCGTGACTGCTCTGAAGCGGCCGATGTGTATGCGTCACGAACGCCACTGAGGAGAAAAAAAAGCGAATTACCATTTAATCTGCAAATATCTTCGCAAATTTCACAATCAGAAGTCACACAATCTAATTAGAATACAATCGTCAAGGGAATCACAAACTTATCAAGAATCACAATGCTCTATACATCATGTGAATTCGAACCCGCGTACACTCGCATTTGTACAATCGAAAACACACATCATAACCATTACACCACAGCGCCGCCACGCCCAGTAGTGTTCTTTTAGGGGTTATATATATACCGAACGTATTTGATGAATCGGCTGTGGTGGGTGGGGTTTCTCTGTAGTGTGCTGTGCTGTTGTGTACTGGAATGCGTGTGCGTTTGCATCATTTCCATTCCTTGCTACGACTAACGAAGGAAGACAACGTAGACGACAACGTGAGAACTATTCACGGCTTGTCGTCACCGCAGGAAAATAACAAATGTGCCGTTCAGCTCATGATCGAGTGCTTCTCCAGTCCATGTTCTCCAAAATACGCGGATACTAAGTATTGCGCCAACCATCCACGTATGTGAATTTAATTCGCGCGTATACTGGTGAGCAACTGCGACGCCAGTACCAGGCATTTCGACGTGCCTCACGCTGCCGTGTAGGCGTTCTTTTCAAGTGCATTAGTTTAGAGTTTGGTTCAGTCCGCTGTGAGCTGTTGTCCTGCAATAGCAGCGGATCGTTAGCGTTTTGAAACGCATGCATTCCAGCATTTGGAGACTGCTTATGCCGATAGCCGCGTCAAATGCATTGGCACGCATGTTTAAATGACTAATGTGTCCACTTGTTACGCGTGCACTGCTCGTATCCTGTGGCAGTGCTCGTTCTAAAAGCTTCGAAGACCATCTACACTCATGCGTGTGTTCAATTTATATATGCACAGGATGGACTTGCCGGCTAGTTGGTTGAGCATTTTAGAAGAAACAGCGCAACACAAGGACAACGCAAAAACATGCCACACCACGAAGCGCTGGTGTGGTTGATGCTTTTTTTCGTCCTTGTGTTTGCGCTGTTTCTTCTTCCACGATACACGCACACCACAGGTACGCGAAAGTTTAGGAGCATAAGTGGTTAACTCTGTTTTCCCCGTTTTCTCTCAGTGTCAATGGCACAGTGCGTTGCCCGGAATTGTGCACGCTTACCCGCATATGCAGAAATGCATCATAACTTGAAGCCCATGCTTGACTTGATCTAAACGACGCAAGTCGTGAACGCACCAAAAGAAAGGCAGTGAGCGTCTTGGGGGACGTTCGCACCAGGCGTCGTTTATATCAAGTCAAGCATGAGCTTTGTATTAAGATACATTTCTGAATACGGGGCTAGACATCTGCTTCTTCCAGAAAATGTCGAAGAAACGCCCGCCAAAACCAGGCACATTCGCAAACTTAACTAGGCAATACGAAGCTCCATAGAAAAAAAGAAGAGTGGTATTAAAAGCTTTCAGTATTTTTCTTTACTCCAAAATAGTTGCGCTCTCGTGGCTTCACTGTACAGAGATAGTGCAGCGTTAGCTACAAAGCATGAATTTCCTAACTCCATGCCAAAATAAGCTTGTAAAATTATTTAGGTGCTAGAATCCAGGGTTTGTAGCGATCCTTGAAAATCCTTTATTTCTAAAATGCCATTTTCAAGGCATTGAAAACCCTTGAAATTTTAGAAGTACTGGAAAGTCCTTAAACTTTTACACTTGGCTAGACTTAGCAGACATTGCCAAGCGCTTTTTTTCCCTTCTGTGACACTCTTTCGCATGTCACAGAAAATTGTCTCTGGAGGTAATAGAAGGAAAGCGACATCCTTAAAGTTGAAATTACAAAGGAGCTGCAGATACCAGTTTTATTCACATGGAACCGGCGACAAATGTGCTTGGAGGAGCAGAAGCAGGAAGCTCAACAGTTGAGGCATTCGAAGAGAAGCCGTGAAGAGAAAATTGAGAGCGACAGACACAATAAAAAGACATTAGAAATGACTATTGCTTATTTGATGGTGAAAAAAGCTGAGGCAACAGATGACATCACATACACTGTCAAACCAAACAGTATTCAAAAACTGCAAACGTTGCAGGTCCAAGTAGTTAATTGTGCTATTGCAGAAAAACTTTGAGCGCTTTCTTGAAATGCTTCCTTGTGTGCGTTTAGTGGTGGGCGGTGAAAGGCAAATTAGCAGTCTTTCAAATGTTTGAAATCATTGAAATGCGATTTGTTTTGTTTTCTTTTGTTTGCATTAAAGTTAACGGTGTTCTTGAACAAGTTATTGCCTGTCCAAACTACTACACACATTGCACGAGGTCCTTGAAGTTACTGTGTCGGGGCCTCGAAAGTCCTTGAAAACCATTGAATTTTTTTCTTCAATATTGCTACGAACCCAGTAGAACAATTGTCATGGAGTAAAAACCTTGGCTGAACAGGGAACGCAGAGCACAGGAAGACTAGAAATGCAGTAGTAGGCATGGAGGGCCCTGAAAAAAATGTGCCACATCCGCTCGTCTGCCTTATGTTTCTGCACCGACTGTCGCATTTTTAATAGAAGTGCACTTTCTGTTCTACTCCAATAAACGCAACATTACGAACTCCAGTGTGGGGCAGTCCTTCAGCCAGTGCAGAACTTTTTCTGTACATCCGAGTCAGCTCTGTCATTTTTCCAGCATTGTAGTACAAGATTTGTTAAACTGGTTTAGCAGAATATGAGCAGTATACTCTTAAATTAGCTGTTTATTTGTATACACAAGTACAGGTCCTCAGTTTGGTTGCATGACAAATTGCCATACCTCAATAGATACAAGAAACAATTTTATTACAGTTTAATAAAATCCAAACAGTAATAATCACAACAATATAATGACACATTTCTTTTGGTACGTATACAGCCCATGTCTTGGCAGTGTATAAATTCAACTATACACCGCAAGTACTGTGTCCTGACCACTATTATTCACATGTGTAAAACCATCACAGCAATTCAACAAATATCACAGTAATTAGTGACATACACTTTGTAACTGCTTTACATGAGCATAATGTATACAAATGGTCCCTGTGTACCTACACATGACTAGTGCCACCCGAGTACTATTACTCACAGGTGTAAAACCAACAAAGCAGTTCTTTAAAAAATATCACAGCGCTTAGTGACGTACATGCTGTAACTCCCTTGTAGAAACTTAATACAAACACGTGAGGACACAGAAAGCTAGCAGTGGGCATACATGGGAATACCACCGCCTCAATACTAATTCACAAGTGTAAAACCAACCAAGCAGTTCTTTAAAGAATATCACAATGCTTAGTGACATACATTTTCTAACTAGCTTATATAAGCTTTATACAAACATGAGAACATACACAAAGCTAGCGGTGCACCCGCATAGAAGTGCGGCCATCTGAACACGATTATTTGCAAGTGTAAGCTCAACAGAACAGTTCGTTATAGTGACGCACATTTTGTAACTGCCTTACACAAGCTTAGTGCAAGCACAAGAATACAGAAAAATATAAATTAAAAACATGCTCTATGCATACACAAACAGATCAACACAAATGGTAAACACCGCTTTGAAGACAAATGTGACTGTGGCAAAGCGCAGTGCTGTGCCGGTTGAAATTGCCACCCACAAAAGTATTGAGCAATGCTTAAACCACAGGCAACAAAGTGCTGAAAGACTGCGTCTCTAACGTAACTATTTTAATTCAAATTTCTTGAATATAGGGCTCGCTTGCAGATAAGGCATCTGATCCAACTGACCTGATTTTACACCTGCTACATGCATACAATGCACTCAGATATAACTGGTAATAATATATAAAAGGCATTTAAAAACTTGATAGTATGATGAAGATGCATGACTAGAAAAGTTCTGTCCCCCTCGTACTTGTTAAAAAGGTGTAAGTATGACACATGTTCTTTTTTTCCTCAATTTTTGCATTAATGGACAGCCGGGAACCTCGAACCGACACAAAAAAAAAGATACTGCTATGTTAATAGTGTTATGAATAATTTTTTGTGAAAGCTTTTTTACAGACAAGTTGCAGTCTTGTTTCTGGAGGTTGAGCTGTACCTTGCAAAATAACTTGAAAAGTGGTCACATGGGAGCATGACACTATATCATAATGTTAGTTTCAGTTGACTCTCTTGCCCTACAAGTCGCTGCTCACTGTGGCCAGTGATGCAACAGCAGTGTCTGTGTGATTTTCATCACACTTCTGTCCTATGCCATTCTTACCAGAGTTGGCAGCACATAGATACCCAAATTTCGATAGTGTTGCTTTCTCAGGTGGTTGCTTTTGATTTGCTCAATATCAGTTGGCACTTCACCTGCATCAAACTTCTTTTTTACCTCTTCAACAACAACATCAACAACAATCTTATGACACCTGTGTTGTCCTTCTAGTTGCCTACAAAGACCAGTCAATCTAGCAACAACACTGACAGTCTCTACTATCTTGTAATGGGGGAGAGGTGTGTCCCACCATGTGTTCCACATTGTTGTCACTATGTGGGCTGGCTGGGAGGACAACAACTGTAATATGTTTGCATTTGCATATATTAAAGTGATGCTTGTACTGTGTTATAACACCTAACTTAGTCTTGCACTTGCTGCACAATAACACTGGCTCACAGTCGTGGTGAAAAGCTTTTGTATGTTGAGCAAATGAGTTGTATCCACTACAAAAAAAAGTCAGTGATAGCACACATGTTGCTCTACCAGGCCTGGTGGGGTTCCTTCTGACACTGCTGCTGATGCTGACGCGCTGCTGCTTGCCTCGTACACTGTTGCAGCTGCAGTAGACATGGCAGTCTCTGTATCTATTGCTGCCGTGTCATCTGTCATGGTAACTTCCAAGTGGTATCGGGCTCACTTCTGCAACAGAGATGTTGTTTGCCCCTTGAGGGCTCTCATGATCAGGGCCAATAATTTCGTAGGCATTGTCTCCTGCATCGAAGAACCAATAAGAACAGCACGAATTAATAAACATAGCTCTAAAAAGTACGGACATCAAGACTTAACCACAAGCTTTGCACATAAGTGACCGGGCTTAATGAATAATACTTGCAGGAGGAGTTACACAATTGTTTGTGTATATTACAGTAAAGCCTCATCAGAAGATATTTAAGAGGCACGGGAAACATGTCTCTCGAAACCAAAAATTTTGAGACACTGAGTAGCCAGACTAGATCACTTTATTATGCATCATCACTAAAGTATGTTTTAATACATCTGAAGGAATAAATGCTCAGGGTGGCTTAAAGGGCCCCTAGACCACTTCTCGACATTTTTTGAACATTTCAAGTAAACACGCGTATCGAAATCAGAATGCCGTCACGATCGACGAAGCCAAATGCCAGAGTGCGTAGCACTGCCGGAGCACCACAACATGAAGAATATGACCCCGTGCGCCTCTCTGGATCTATCCTGCACCCCCCCCAGTTTGTCCTGACGTCACCAGGCTGTCTCTGATGATGTCACCAGTTCCCGGTGCTGTCGATTGGTCGAACGAAAGAGTACGACTGCCGGCAAGGCCTGCAAGCAAATACACACACTCCTTCCTCGTCGCGTTGCGCGCGATGCCATTGTGGGCAGCCAATGGGGGCAAAGAACAAACGCCAACAGAAGGGTCTCCCTATGAGGCTCTTCAACACGAGTCACCATACAGTTCCGTTGTATTAGCGCCACCCCTCGCAGGACGACGGGCCAGCGCGGCAGCAACAGAGCTCATTGGTGTTGGCCTGTCCCGTAACATTTGGAGGTGTACTAGGCAAGGAAAAGACGATACTGTCCTTATGGCGTGTACCAGATGAAAGAGTGAAATGAGTGGGGACTACTTTTCGATAATCAAACACACGTAGCTCCACTATTACTGCACCGTTTCGAAAAATTCTCGTGGCTACCTGTTCATTGCCTTATTGTGTAGAACTGCAACACCGCAACTAAATTTCAACCTCGGTGGTTTAGGGGCCCTTTAAAGAAGACATTCACAGCTTTTTAGTGACTGTAGATTGTGTTAGCTTCCTTCCCAACTTCTGGAATTTAAACACTTCACTTTGCAAGCCTTGTTGCTCGCAGTACCTTTGAGGTGCTCTTAGGCGCTCGTCAGCTTCAACTGCCGACACTTTCTGCCCTGCACTGTCCTCGTTGCCCTCCTTTTCTGGTTCATGCTAAAAGAGACATGCGCGATTGACTTGTGTAAGGATTGCGTGATCTTTACGCCCTTCGGAGCACACAAGGTGCAAAAAGTGAATGTGTCTGGGTGGTGTCCCTTCGAAGTAGTGAATACTTAAAAAGTCATCCTTAGTAACAAAGGTGTCTCTTGTATACAGTATTGTTAACGTGGCAAACATCGGAAAACCAACCAAACCATTTTCAGATGTCTCTTACAACAAAGTGCATCTTGTAATGAGATTCTACTGTACTGAATATTTTTCAACTATGGATCATATGCATGTACATATAGTCACAAAGACATGTTGTGTGGAATGGCGAATCGGGAAACAGTTCGTACTCTTACTTTTTGTCCCTAACATAAGCAGCTGATAACAATATGATAAAAAAGCAGGCAATGAGGCTAGAATGGAACATAATCCTTCAGCTCTAAACAGTTTTTTGGGCCCACATCATTCCCTCATATGACATAAGGAAACAACTTGATAGCAGTAATGGCTGCATGTGATCTGAGTTGATTGAAACGAACTATACGTAAGGTTGTCTGGATGTAATTTTATCAGAGTGCTTTTTAGATGTCCTGCTGGTGATCCTGGCTGCGCGATGCTTCTCATGCTTTTTGGCACGATTCCTTTTTTTCCACTCCACTTTTTTTTTCAGATTTTCTCCCCTTTCCCTTTCCCATTGAGTAAATTAGCACACTTGAAGTATCAAATCTGTTGAACTAACGTGTGTATCAAACCTGTTAACATGTGTGCTTCTCTGTGGTCTGTGTTGTATTTTTGCGCTGCACAATTCAATTCAAGATGAAAGATGGAACGTCCCTGCCTTTAGTTTGTGTGTGTGTGTGTCTCTCTCATGTTTTGAAATATATGTACATTCAGGAGTGCCTGCATGCCCTTCTCTCCTGCTCCAGTGACGAAAAGGAGAGCCTGTTTATGTACCATAGTAAAAAATTCAAAGGTTTTCGCTGTGCCCATTACATCCCTTATCATATGGATCTGTCACAATACAGAGTAGCAGTGGTCCATAATACTAGCCCATCCCAACATAATTATAAATTAACACATACCGACACGCTGCGAAACAGCTGTTGCAAAGCCGCTGGTGAAGGCAATTTCCGCAGCACTGCAGTGGTACAGCCGAGCTCCACCTGTATAGTGACAAATCCATATGCGTGTTAGCAACTCAGTAGTTGCTGATGGTTTCATAAGCTTTACACTACACAATAAAGTAATCTAGACAACTTTGTTGGAACAAATGCAAATGATTAGGACACCACTTAAACACTAACACGATTAATTGCCCCCAATCTCTCACTCACTAAGGGATAATACTACTGAAACATCGGTGGAGAGCTCAGATTAACACAGCCCATAAAGGACAAGCGTTCTTTGAGGAAAACAGCTATAACAGCGGTTAGTTTTCTTGATCATTTTATGTGGTAGCTTTGATTTAAATGTCATGCAGTACTATAAAATACGAAGTGCCGCATTTCTAGCAGCAGAGGGCGTCGTCAGGCTCATGGTACAACAGATTTTTGCACTGTTTGTCAGTGAGCCGACACATACAAAGAAAACCGAATTCACACATACATATACAGTGTCAAGTGCACTTCTCCTTCTGAAAACGCAGCCACCAGTTCCAATGTTGCTGAAAGGAAAGGTTATATAAAGTGCGAGACTGCATGGAACTGCCACTTATGACTGTATATGTATGGTCTGCTGATTGCAGAGCTAGTCACATGCTATTTCTAGTCTCTTTTAGAAGCATTACTAAAGAATAAATTAAAATCTATTCATAAGTCACGAATTTCATGCATCCACAGTTTGGCTAAATAACCTGCGAGAAAAAGACATGTTTACCTGGAATAGCAACCTTTTTTCCTGCTGCAAAACTTTCCTTCGAATTAATGAAATAACTTTACAGCGTCATAATGCGTTTCTCGCAACTACTTGCCGGCAGTGGTGAGTTAGTGTTTATATCCGACTCATTGGGCGACAATACTGCCAAACACAAATGCTTCACGAACACGAGAACACGTCCCTCGCAGAGAATAGCAACCATATATGCCTCTGTGAGACATGATCGCACCTTTGTGGTCAAAATGTACATTAGAACGACATCACCATCTCAGTAAAAAAAAAAAGCCTCCGTACAAGGCAGCCGCCAACTGCATAATGTGAAATTGCAACTGATGTCCACTTACTGGTGGCCTGTGTTTGAGTCACTTTTGGCAGTTCACTGGGTGCTGAGAAATGCACGTGCTGGGTTGTCCCTGCAAGGCATACAGGGTTATGTCAAATGTTGAAAATATATATATGCCGGCATTTCATCAGTCGCAAAACAAACGAGTGAACTAATAAACAACTGTAATGTAAACAGAGTACACATCATAAGATAGGCTGTCAACTGTTAATGCATTACGCAAAAAACCTAATGCATAGGAAAGACTATATGTATACACACGAAGCTGACACACAATTTAATTCGCTCTAGGTTTTTCCGTGCAGTATATTCAAATTATTATGTCTCGTGGTTAGAGCAAAATTAGTGTAAATTACGAACTAAATTATCTACCCTGGAAACTTTTCTTCAATATGCACCTGTGCGCGCTTCGAACGAGTAGCGTTGTAAAATTTACGTACATGGCATTTAACATAGTTGCTGAACACTGATTTCCTTTGCCCTGTGTCGTGTACAGTGAGCTACATATATCTGCCCCCCCCCCCCCCCTTTTTTGTACTAGCCATAATGCGCGCCACTGCACCTACACGCACGTCAATAAACCTCACGACACAGAAATATAAAAAGCGCCAATCACCCATGCCTGCATGTTGTAGTGGGCCTAACCTAACCAAGCATGGGCTGTTGCTTTTTATAGTAAACAAAGGCACCGTGCTCATTGCAAGTATGTATCATGTCGCTAAGCAAATATGCAATTTCATTGTACCACTATTTTTTTATCACATGGATATATCTGTTGAGAGGCAAGACAAAAAGCAGTCACTTCTCAGAACTAATCAGCTTTCTTAAAACACATTTTTAACTTTTCAATGACACTTGCTGCTATGTGTTTGTCTCCAGAGAGCATACTTGATTTGACTTTCCAATCAGAGACATTACATAAATATACCATGTTAAGATGACTGCCTGGAGCACGTGAGAATTTTCATCTTCGTGTAACATACTGTATCTTGATTTTGTTGACATTTGGTCAAATGGTACACCCAATATACCCACATACTAGTTTTCTTGTCCAAATAACATGCCAATGTAGTTTGATTTTTTGGCATTGGCTCCTCTGCACTACGTGAAGTCGCGCTGCACTGGCTCTTTCACATCCTCGTGTCCTTGCAGCTGCCTTCTTGCGTTATATAAAGCGGGTGCCTGAAAAATATCGTATGCAAAAGTCAACACAAGGGCATGGTGCAAAACAACATCAAGACAGTCAAAGCCATGGCAATAAAAAAGTCTTAGCTCTTAGTCTTCCTAGTGAAATGCATGCAAAACATCCAAATGACTGCAACAGTCAACTGCTAAACTAACTTCAATTTTTAGATTTAAGCAAAAAAACAAATAAACCACAGTTCATCCTTGTTTTTCATGAATGTTAGAATACTCCTGCTAATGAATAGAATATTGGTCATTTTCAGACGTCATAGGTCTGTCATGAGTCTGGTGTATCGCAAACACCACTTGTGACACATCCTAAGCACCTGCCCAGTGTGCCCCCCCCCCCCCCCGCACCATCCCTGGTTGTGCCACTGCTGAAGCAATAATTTGAGGATTATAGCTGCAAACACGATGCTCAGTAGGGATGAAAATATTGTCCTTCAGCTCAATGGATATATGGGTGTGCCTATAAAAAAAGGGCAACAAGGCTTGTTATGGCAAGCTTACCCACATTTCAATACTAACAAGTTCACTGCGGCCTGCATCTAAGCTTACTAAAAGGCATGAACTTATTTTCATGCATGAGGTGCGCAGTGGAGTTCATTTTTGACAGACCCGACTACTGCTGCAGTTTGAAATCTAGCATTTTACATTCTTGTAGGCATGTAAAAGTTGCAGTTAAACCGCAGTTATTAGTTTATTACACCAACCTATTGTTCTGTGTACGACAGACTGGTAACACGGAATAAAAGCAACATTTTATTTTGATATTTTATTTCTCTACTAAAAATATTCAAGCGATAAACACATCTTGATCTGCCATGCTATAGCAAAATGCACACATTACGCTTGTAACCCCCAGAGGAAGGCTGATTTAGCTGTTCATATGACATAACTCTGACACGCCAACTCATATTAGCAAATGCACAGGCATGTCCAAAACAATAAGCGTATGCAAAGCGCCCCTGCAATTGTAATTCCACACAGCAGCCGTTATATTCGATGCCGATGCGTAACTAGGTGCTCGACAATTCACCGAGTTCGTAGACATAAGCATCCTTACAGTTTCGCACCGTGCACGAAAACCGCAACAGGAGACAAAACCAGACCTATAATCACACCATTTCAACATGAGCAAAAACAGTTCGGTCTTAGGGATAAACACTGTGAGAGCGATTTAGTGCGCGACGGCGACGAGCGACGGCTTCGAGCGACAAAACGGGCCGTCGCTTGAACAGATGGCTCGGTTCTGGAAATCTAGAAATCGTCGCTCGTCGCCCAGAAGTGCTATGAGCGACTAGCCAATAGCGCGAAGCCGGAACTGGATGTACATACATCGCTCAAATACTACCGATTGTCGCGCGGAACGAGCAAATGATTCAATTTTTATACGTGCAAGGATAAGAACGTACTGCAAGACCACCGGAAATATTTTATGCTACTTTTTATAGTAAAATACATCAACGTAAATTACTAAAGCACGCGTCACGCGTGACTGCAGCCCTCATGCCGGCAACACCGGGGAGGCGTCGCTCAAAATCGTCGCTCGCACGGAGTACGACTTGTAGGCGACGAGCGAACGCGACAGCCATCTCCGTCGCGTCGCTTGTAGCTGCCGCGCGCAAGATCGCTTATATGGGGTTTATACTTTTTTCAGCATAAAACATGAATTCCTCATGCGTTTTCAGTAAGTTCAAGATAACGCGCCCAACTGACCTCTTGCAGCATGCAGCTGAATGCCTGCGGCAAAGTTTCTAACTAGCACTGGTGCTGCACGTAACTTCAGTGGTCGCAGATTCCCCCTGCGCGAGACACCGTCAAGCGCGCGGTTTATTTATTAAAAAAAAGCATGCTGCCAGCAAAATGACGCCTTCTGTTATGTGATTCCTTAGTTCAACAGCGTTCCGTACACAGTAGACTGCCAAACTGAATAAATTCAAACACACAAAACGCACGCTAATCACGCTCCGCATAGGCTCGGAATCACGGGCTGGTGAACTAACCATTTTAAGCGTCCTCTCGCCTGGCGTCTTATTGAACATACCATAGTTCTGGCAGCGTTTGCGATTTTTAAAGCTCTTACGGACAGCGGCAAAGTGATAAAATCACATGCAGTTATCGCGACGACTGGCTTTTTCGATTGACATCGAGAGACAGCGCGTGCGCCTAGTCCTTTGTCAATCGCGTCGGCTAAGCGCAGCGACGACTTCCTGGCGATAGCATGACATATACGGAGAATGTGCACCTAAGTTAGAATTCACTTACCGTGGAGGATTTGTTGTTATATCCAAGGCATGACGAACGAATGTCGTGTTTTCGTGGCGGCGCGAGATGGCTGACACACGATCTCCCTCGGCTGGCCTTTGCTCGCTGGACGGATCTTCTTTCTCCAGTGCTGTGTTGTTCCGCGATCGTGAGCGCGCGCGCGCGCGGTGGAGCCACTCCGAGTGAAAAAGTAGAGCGCTCGCTACGCGTTCCTTTGAACTGCGGCGGCCTGTTCTCTTAGAAGCAAAACGATGTGTTCTTTGCTCAGCGTGCATGAATGATACATTGCCATGTTCGGGGCCAGCCACCTACAGTTGAAGCAGAAGATCACGCTACGTTTTGTTTTCTATTGCCGCAAGAGTCTCTCTTTTCTATTGTCGCAAGAGTCTTTTTACTCTCTCTCTCTGAAGGGGAGAGTGAAAAGCACATTTCACTCTCTCCTTGGTGACAGAGTGAACAATGCATTTCACTCTCCTCGACATTTTGCGAGAGTAAAACGACGCTTTGAAGAGTGAACCGGCAGCTTCACTCCTGCGATACCCTCCCTAGTTTTTAGAGTGTACCTGCCGACGTCAATATTTTTCTAGCAGCGATCCAAACTTTGAGGTCAATCTAGGGGTTCAAAGAACGGGTACAAAAGCGATACTTAATCATCGCTGCATTTCAACTGTTTTCCGACATCCTCCGATACGCGCAAACAGCGTGACGACACCGTCGTTCTTCTTGTTATTCTATAGCTTGCGACGGCCGTCCTATGCAGCACCGACGTACTCCGTTACTGTCAAGCCCTTGCAAACCCCCGACACCGTTGACAGAGTGAAACGGATCGCTAAAGCTTCCCTCTTTCATTTTTCTTTTATTTTGTGTGTGCGTGTATGCGCGTGTACGTGTGTGTGTGCATGTGCGTGTGTGTGCGTGCGTGTGTGTGTGTGTGTGTGTGTGTGCGTGTGCGTGTGCGCTTGTGCGTGTGCGTGTGTGTGCGTGTGCGTGTGCGTGTGTGTGTGTGTGTGTGTGTGTGTGTGTGTGTGTGTGTGTGTGTGTGTGTGTGTGTGTGTGTTTGTGTGTGTGTGTGCGCGCGTGTGCGTGTGCGCGTGTGCGTGAGCGTGCATGTGTGTGTGCCAAGCTGAGATTACGAAGCCCGCTCAGAGTGAAGGGCGTGCCGTGTCCCAGCTAGCTTGCTTTCGTTAAGTGCTTAATTTTTTTTTCAGCGATGCACGATGAACTCCTCGCGAGGTCCGTGGAAGTAGTGTCACGTCACACGAAGTCATGGACTTGACACTGGTGAACAGCTCAGTTCTCTCGGTAAGCAGCTCTCTCGGAGTCAACAAACTCATTTGTTTTGGTCTTTCAAAGGCATTACTTCGCGACCTTGGCATAAACTGGATATGTTTCAAGTGATTTACTTCCTGTGCAAAGGCCCGTTCATTGGTGCGGGAAGCCTCACTTTAGATGCTGCGTGCCGATCGCGCTGTAATATCGGCCGAAATCTGGGGCCCTATAGTATAAAACTATTCCAATGTGTTTTTATTCTAATCTCCTTACGTCAACATTGCGTAACTCCCGACGCAAGCAACGGGCGGTGACTCGCAGCGTTCTCTAAACAGACCACTCAAACGCACTCTTAGTTTATAGATCCTTTCTTTCAAAATGAATAACATTGCCTACGATGAGCGGTTTTTCGTTTGTAATTGGCTGCCAGGAAGCGAGGAGCACGCTGAAGTGGAGAGGGTTTCGATGGGGCCGAGCTGGGCACTGAAAATAGATAACCGAATGAATATGGTGGTGCCAACGTCTGCGATTGGTCCGCTTCCCCTAACTTAGCTTGCGGTGGCCGGGGAAAAATCGCGGCGGCGTACTACGGAAGGTTAAGAATGCCATTGAAGCGGATACTCAGCAAAGAAGAGTCAGTGGAACGAGGTCGTAGACGTGCCTAATGGAGTTCTACGCTTCCGAGAGAACCAAACGGCTTATGCTTAGTAAGCGTTATTCATCAGATAAAACAGAGGTTCTGACAGGAGCCTCAAAATAATGTACGCAAATAAAGCCATACTCTCCGGCAGACGTGAATGATCGGTGCCTGAGCGATCAGCGGCAGCCATCTTTTATTCCTATTGGAACGGGGCAGCCTGCGGCTATTAAAAAAAATCAGTTTTGTTTGGCATATTAATGCATCTTTAACGCGTCACGTTGACCACCACGTCACTTTGACGTGGTGAGTTTTCGCGGTTCCTTGACGTCGCGTGACAGGCAGGTGAAGTGGGTGCAACCGAAAACTTTTGAACAATACCAGAGGGCTAATGGCGAAAAGGCGTCGAATCAGAAATAACTATTTTTCTTTTGTTGGGTTCAATCATGCATAATCGTACACGTCATATCAGATCGCTATCGCTGTTTTCGTGACGTCGCGTGACAGACGGGCGAAGTGGGGGTGGTCTAAAAAAGGTTTTGACCAATCATGGAGGGCTGATTGCAGCATTGAAATAGAAATGTTTGTAATAAGTTTACGTTATAGCGCCCTAATAGCTTCACGTTATAGCACCCAGAGGCGCTATATCGTAAGGCTATTACAAACTTTTCTATTCCAATTTTGCAATCAGCCCTCCACGATTGGTAAAAAAATATTTCGGGCGACCACCCACTGTGCTTATCTGCCAAGTGACATCTCGAAAACCGCGAAAACGCCCCATCTGATATGATGTGTAGACACTGATTATGCATGATTGAACCCAACAAAAGAAAAATAATAATTGCTTATACGACGCCATCTTCGCCATCTTCGTTAGTGAAAAAGGCGTGGTTTGACCAATTGCCATCGGCCAAACTTTTTCGGCCTGCCTCCATTTCCCTGTCTGTCAAGCGAGGTCACAAAACCGCGAAAGCTCACCACGTCAGAGTGACGTGTACGCGTTAGAGACACATTAATATGCCGAACAAAGCTGCAAATGTTTCTGAATAGCCGGAGACTGCCCCGTTCCGAAAGGAACAGAAGATGGCTGCCCGCAGGTCACTGTGGCAGTGGCTACTTGGAGCTGCCGAGGAGCGTGGATTTATTTGCGTATAATAAATGATTTTGCATGACAGTGTAACGTTATCGAGACCTTTCAGTATGCATACGACACTGCGCTGCCCACACTACTTGGCTGAGTATCTGTGTCAACGGTATTTCTAACCTTCCCTTGCACGCCGTCGCGATTTTCGACCAGCCACGACAAGCTAAGTAAGGGGAAGCGGACCAGTTGCAGACGCCGGCCCAACCCTGCTCGACCGTTTATCTACTTTCACTCCGTTGACTCGGTCCCATCGAAACTCTCTCCACTTGCGCGTGCTCGGTGCCTCTTCTGAGCCAACTAGATAAGAAAATGCTATTCGCTTTGAAAGCAAAAGAAAGTGTCATCCTATAAACGAGAAGCGAGTTTGATTAGGCTTTTTCAAGAACCCTGCAGGTTACCACCCGATGCTTGCGTCGGTGGTTACATAAATTTGACGTCAGGAGATTGGAATAAAAACAAATTGGAGTAGTTTTACGCTATAGGGCTCCTGTTCGCTGCCGTCAAACAATAAAAACAATCACAATACCAAGCTGGCTATCACACGCTCTAAAATGAGCACAACAGTGGTGGGTGACATAACGCCGGTGGCACATCCATGAGGGAAAGTATACGAACCATAGGTTCGCCGAATGAACTGAAATTTCTTCATATTTCAGAGATACAAACTGAGACTGACGACTGCACTGGAAAGTTCGCAATGCCGAGTTTGAACTTCAGTCCTCACTTTCAAGGTACTTCCATAGACGGAGAATAAAATCGGCTTGATCGCGGAATCCCTCGTCGGTATTCTTTTGCTGAGGAGAGTACAGTAAAAATGCATTCAACATTGTCGCTGCTTGACAACTATCGCTGAGAAAGCCCTAGCAATTTTAAAGGGAGTTTTTTAGCCTATCCCTCGCAATCGCAACCGTCTCAGCAACTTGTCAGCCCGGTACGTGCTAGCTAAGCCACGCTACATTACGCGCGCGGATTTCTTTCATGTGCAGAGCTGGCAGTCGACAGAAGCCGTACCGGTAGCGACGCGCTAAGACTGTCGGATCACGCTGCCATTGACGCACAGTGGTTGGAAGTCTTTCGTTCCCACGCGCTTGCTCCGTTGTCAAGCGTGACTTTTCTGACGAAACGTTAGGAAAAGAGCGAGGGAATTCGTAGTAATCAACGCCTTGCGCTAACTAAAGCGCAAAAGGCCCTGACTGCCAGACATATGAGAAGAGGTGGCCCGAACAACGGGTCGCGGCGTGGGCCAAATGCCGTAGTCGTTGGAAACGCGCCTTAGGGGTAATTGCTTTACACGCAACCAATTTCGTTAAAGAGCTTCCCAATTAACGAACGTCTCGCCGCCTGGACCCGGTTCAGCTGACGTAGCAGCTGTGGAAATGTGCCTTTCGCGAGAGCCTGGATTATAAGAACGGCGGCGGCAATTTACTCCCCTGCTATATGGGAATGTGGCCAGGCGTGCGACAGTCCCTGCCACCGCTTCGATTCGCGCCGTTATTATTAATATTTTTTTTCTTTTGGTTTCACGAAGCGCGAATACAACAGAGTTCAGGTTATTCCGAGGCGTACGCAGCTTCGCATACTTAATTAACGCGCAATAGATATTTGGCGCGTTAATTAAGCTTTCACAGAGGCTCTAATGGAAATGACGGTGGAGCGCTGTTTCCTATTTCGTCAATGTTGTTGGCGTTTCTTTTTTTTTTGCGTGTTCAAGCAGAAAATGAAGATCTTCTTGTACATCATATTGACCGTATTACCCGCAAGCGTTCCAAGCGGCATATGGCACCATAGTTGTGCGTGCTAAAGCTTCTTTGCCGACCATGTTGGTACCGTTCAGTTCAATAAACACAGAAAAATATACACCTGTAAGCCGTTATCTATTATGCTCAACGTCGCAAAAAAACAAAGAAGGTAACACTCAAAATATGGGGGATGGCTAAGTAGAAAAAGTACATAATGTAAGAACATAACGTGCACGAAGTTAACAAGGCCTCCAGAAAACGTTCTTGGCAAAAAACAGATAAATATACATTTATTTATTTTCAAAACTGCGGCTCCCAATTTAGAGCATAGCGGGTGAGCTTCAGAATGAAACGAAGTCAAACGGCAAGAATTGGTCCACCGTTGGGCAATAATACAATCACGTGCAATAAACGTAAACGCAAAGAAAAAGATGCTAGAAATTAGTTGATGGACAAATCAATGTTACAATTAGTAACGAACAGGGGTTACATAATTCGAGACTGTATATTTGCACACTCATCTACTTCTGCGCTATATAATTGTACTCGAATTCACAGAAGGAAGATGCGGCGTTTACATAGGAAAGCGACTATGATGTTGTTCTCGATCTCCCCACTCCTCTCAATGTGTTTCATAAGACTTCTCGTTTTCTGAAAACCACATTTACGAGTTCCTCTAAATTCTATGCCGACCTTTCCTGCCTCAATTGCACAATACATTTCCTAGGCATCAACAACAACAACAAAAAACGTAAATCACGGGTCAAGCCGTTGCCCCTGGAATGATTCCTTCCTTGAAGAACGTTATTGTCTCCAGAGAAAACGCCAACGGCTTTCTCCCACCTTCTTTCCCTTTCCCACTTATATATACATATGTATGTTGTCTACAATTCTCAGCTTGCTTCGTTCGCAACAGCTTACATCCGTAGGCTTAGTACTTCACGATTAATGTTTCTCTGGGCAAAACTGGGCGCAAGCACTGCAAAGTGCAGCAATCATCTTCCTCCTTACCCCTTCTCGGCTCTTTCGTACAAAAAAAAAAAAACGCGAAAAGGGAGACAAACAGAGGCCATTAGCTTGAACGAGCAGCCGCGCCTGGTCGCGCGCAATCCAGTGGCGCAAGCGTGTAAACCCTACAGCAGCAACAACACCGGCACCCGTCCACCAAGTTGACACACGTGCCTTGACCAACCGCCAGCCGGAGCATTATTTTGACAGCGGCAACGTTGCCGAGCAAACACTCGCTTCGGGGCATCAACGTCGGCAGCAGACGCCTGCAAACGGACAACTCCCTTCCGGGCCCTTAACGCTACGTCGCTGCCGCTGGATTAGCGAAAAGAAAGAAAAACTCGTTCTATCCTGCCCCCAATGCGAAGAGACGGTACTGTGACCAGCCGGCTGGTTCTATTTTCCCGCCCAGTAGCCCACCTTCTTGCCGACGCCTCGGCTTCACGAGCCGTCGAGACTGTGTGCTGAAGTCTTCACGGTAAAATAAGAAGTCCTCGATGGAGGGCATTGTCGAGATTCCCAGAAATCCGAGCTTGTGTGGGCGACCCATGCAGATTGTTCTTTCTGTACGGAGCCGGAGTTAAAAATAAAAGCGCAGGTGCGATTGAGGGGAAGTGCGCATGGTTGTAAGGAGGAAACTGAGCTCATGTTCTCGTACTACAAGCTTCAATTAATGTCTCGCTTAGTTAGCGCGCCTCATTGCGCGTGCACTATATTCTTGCTGTGTCATCTGCACCTGTCTTGATCTGGAGAGCAGAATGACAAGCTTGTGGCCAAGCTCTACATCACCAGTGGATATCGAAGACTCGTTGGATCCAGCAAGTCAAAATATAAATGCGCCTTGCAAACAGCTCGGCATTACGCTTCGGGCTGCGCGTGCCACAACGATATCGAAGTTTAGCAATGCTAACGTTATTCGGGCGAGTGTTTCAAACATCATCTTCGCAGACAGCGCAGGTAAACGTAAACGCGAGTGTCCGTCATCTGTATTTCGTGTGAATGGCTGTTAGCGCAAACCTTCAACGATGAAGGATCGCTCTCCCGTATTCGCGATAGTTTGAACAGAAAGCTAAATAAAGAGCAACGTACGCGGCAATCGAGCGAGCAATATTCATGGTTCATTATGCGATAATGAGAAACGAAGCCAGCGTTCAGTTCTGCGCAGTCCATCTTCCTTTTGTGGGAAGTAACCCGTGGATACAGGGAGACAGAAAATGAGTGGTAAGAATAGAGAGGGAATAAGTGCAACTGCCAACGAGAGAGCCCACTCCTAGAGTGGCACTTTGGTCGATATATGCAGAAAGCCTTTTCCAACTCCGAACGGTCCGGCGCTTTCAGAGGCGGTGTGTTTCCAAAGAGGTGAATTGGTTCCTGCAGAGGGCAGTCATTGTGAAGCCGGCATGCCGGCTGCCAAGTTGCACCCCTTTCAATCTTGTCCTGACGCGGACTCGCACTCGATGGCCGATGAATAAAGACTTGCATGGCGCACGTGGCACAGCTTGGTGTGTGGTTGCCGTTTTGCGGCGGGCAAGTGAACATTTAGTTAGGTAGGGTTTTTGGAACAGGGAGCAAGAGACATAGCCGGTGAAACACTCTTTGTTTCTTCTTTTTGTACTACTACACATTTTGCTTATATTTTGGTTGGCGTATTCTCAAAACAGTAACTGTCTTTACTACTTGCTTCTTACGAAACGCCGTCCTTCTTCCAATCGTAGTATAAATTGCAGCCAGTCTGACGGCTCAAGTGTAAATACAGAACGGAATGAGTACAAGACGAGACACCAAGGCACCCTGGTCTGCTAATTTCCTCTTTTCTTTTTTTTGTCCTCTGCCCCAAGTTCCCCTCGTAAACTCACTTTATCTATAAGCCAACTAGATTACCTCAGGATTATTCTGTCGTAGAAGTGATTGCGACTGACGTAAAATTCTCTCATGCTGTAAGCTTAATTTGCGAGTGATTTCTTCAGGCCACCTAATGTTAGAAATGCCTCCTTTCTTGTTAATGCTAGGTTACTTCTTTCTTTCTTTCTTTCTTTCTTTCTCTCTTTCTTTCCTTTCTTTCTTTCTTTCTTTCTTTCTTTCTTTCTTTCTTGCTTGCTGTATTTCTTTCTTTCTATCTTAATTTCTTTCATTCCTTCTTTCAGGATAACACAACACCTTTTCCTCTCCTCTGCGCACAGTTTCTCTATTAGGACTTATAACACAACGGCCAAACGCTGAAGTTAGCAAAATGTTTCTTCGTAAAACAGACTATTGGGCTAAATAGTTGGTTCATAGCTGAGAAACCGAGCGCAGTATGAAAACAGGACAAAAGAGACTTGTCAAGTGTCTGGTCGCCTTTCTTGTTTTCGTTCTGTCCTCGGCCTCTTAGCTAACACTCTGGCCTCCCAGATTGTACTGGCGCAAATTCGCGCGTTGCGATTTCGGAGGTCTGGCTATGACCATCTTTCTTCGTAATATATAGAAGACCTGTAGTATTTAAAAAATACGAAGCCTGGTATTTGTGACATGTTAAGACGGAAACAAAAACACAAATGGTGGACCCGTTCCCTTTTCCTTCACCTCTTGGTTTCCTTATTTTTTTCCCATAGACGCACTCTTTCCTTCTCGAAGAAATGAAAATGAAGTTGAACGCTTGCACCGTTGTCTGTGCATTCTCGCTTTGCTTCTTTGCAAGCTCCAAGAGCTGTCGCTCCCTCGTTGTGGAAATATATGAAGATACTTCCAAGGGCCTTGCTGGCGCGCAGCCGTCAGGTCGTTTTAGGTCCGGGAAATGTGGGAGCGAGTCAAGCGGTACAGACAGCGAAGCCACCGAGTTGTACTCGGACAACTGTGACTAATCGGATGACGACTTCAAGGTTGTCATGAGCCGAAAGGCAGAAGGAAGACTGCTTCAGGTGTCATAACCAGCAAGTGTTTCAACCGTGAAGGATATGCCACAGCGCTGGCAATATGCCACACACTGTTCTCCCTTGCCCTTGAACCCTATGAGCAATTTGAGGCTCCCGAACAGGCAGGTTCACTATTTGTTACTCGAGGCAATCGCACCAAGTGAGATTAAAGACGTGAGAATAAGCTCATGGAAGAATGTCTTGGCTGTAGACGTTTTACATCTTAGCGCACTACAAAGCCTTCGGTATGTCATGGAAATCGATGAAGTAAAAGTGCAATTAACGATAATTGCAGGCGGTAACGGTACTGTTGGTGTCATTCGTGACGTCAGCGTCTCCATTTCGACCAACGACTTGCCAATATTAATAAAACCAACAACAGAAGGCACTCCCATTACGCATCTCACCACGCTCGGAAACACATGCTGCGTGAAGCATGTGTTTGAGGGAGACTTGCCTTCCATCTCACGTCAAAGTTGGCCATGTGCGCCATCCAGTTCGACCATACATACCGTAGCCCCTACAGTGTCACATGTGCTTCAATAGTGACCACATAATAAGCGTCTGTGTGAACAATATCGTGTGCCCGCGGTGCATGCGCTCACTGTCCTAAAGTGCCCTAATTGCCGTGGTTCCCACGAAGCCTCATCGAAGGACTGCCTACGGGTCCAGAATGAGTTCGCGGTTATAAAGCGTATGGTTTGGAATCATTCAATACACAGGGAAGGCTGCCGCTATACTTAGGCGACGGAAGTGTCACCACCGAAGAGCGCAACGAAAAGCCGCACCAAGCGACACGCCGTCTTCCTCCAACACGTCAGCTGCATCAACACGGAGTGCCACCAAGAAAGATACTGTGAAAACGAAGAAAGCGGCAAAACTCAATCATTCCGAAGAGTGGCCCGTACTGCTCAGCGCACACCCTGCCACGGAGACACCTCGCATACCACCGCCATTATCATCCTCACCAACCGCTGATGCAACGATGACTGATGATCGCCACGTCATAATCATGTTGCGGTCACTGATGGGGGCTATGCGCGTTCTACTCGGTAACATGAAAATCCCGTCGGCGCAGAGAGCGCTGCAGGTGCTTGACACTCTGGGTCCAGTGCTTGCTGCTTTAGGGTAAAGCAATTGCCCGCCATATTCCATCGTTTTGAAAGGAAGTCTAGAATGCATCTGTGTTTCAGCGGAATGCCAGAGCACTTACGTTGCGGATGTCCGGCTTTCGAAAGTTCGTATTCCTGAATCAGTTTCCCGTTATCGTCATTTGTGAGCCAATCGTGTCATCCACCATCAGACTGTACGGGTATGAGTGCATTATGTCCTCCAGCCGCGGGCAATGTAAAAATATACGTTCATCCCCATGTGTCACCTAACAAAAAACCAATACGCGTATTTAACTTTTAAGAAAAGCAAGGTCACTTTCACAATTATGGGAGCCTACTTATCACCATTAGGTCATCTAAAGTGAAAGCGTTTACGGAAAATCTTGACAACGACTCCACAGCCGTGGGTGATCACTAGAGATTTCAATGCCCACCATTATCTCTGGGGAAGCTCCAAGACTAACTCGAGGGGCAAAAGATTGGTGTCCGCTGCCTCTGACCGAGAACTTCGTTTGTTAAATGATGGAAGACCCACCTATCTGCGAGGAAGAGCGTGTAGTAGCTGCCTGGACCTTGCCTTTGTTTCGCGCGTCTTTAGCAGAATTATGCAATGGTTCTAGGGCTTGGAAACGCGGAGAAATTAGCACATCCCAACTTATTTGACGATTGAGGAGCTGACTAGTTCCAAGTTCTAGTTCCAATGCATCGATTGGCCGCAATTTAAATTAATCCTGGAAGGATGCTATCGAGACGACTGGCCATCCAGTCTAGGGACACAAGAAAAGGGGCCTTACAGGTTGCTTGCTACACGCACCATCTTCAATAGCTCCGCACGCATCGACTTCGACATGGAGCTAAAGAAACTTCGCCCAATTGGCTGCCTCGCTGAGCGAAGATAAAGACGCACAAACTCCATTAATGGTTTGAGGTTGGCCAGAGGCACACGGAAGAAAATACAGCGTCGTATGGACAAAGTGGCTACGCAGCGAGGGATTTCTTTCTGTGAGTCTCTGGATCACCAAAAGCCTTTGTCTCATATGGAGAACTGTTTGTGGCCTGCATGCAACTCCTATACAGCGCCACCCATTTAATTCCCTGGCTGTTTATCTATCTTTTATAGCGATTGAAGTCGCAGAATCCTTCTCTAGGAGGATCGCTGGCGAAACAAGTTCCCCTAGAACGCTGACTCCCGACCACTCACCGTTCTCACGTGATCCCCGTTCGGAGGGCCCTTTTTCCCTGAACAAACTAGAAGCTGCGCTTGTTTTATGCAGACGTTTTTCAGCGTCAGGGTCAGCTGGAATTACATACCGCGCTGTGTGTAACCTTGTTGAACGAGCTCGAAAGGCAATCCTGCTCCTGTGCAATGACTCCTGGCATACAGGCAAGGTTCCACAGGAATGGAAGTCAAGCCGCCTGGTTTCGCTCCTCAAAGCTGGAAAGTCGATTATGGACATTGCATCGTACCGTCCGATCGCGCTTGCTAGTTGTGTAGGGAAAATAATGAAACGAATGGTTCTAACGTGGCTAGAGTGCTACCTAGAACACTATGAAATTTATCCAGACGCGATGACAGGATTCCGACGCGGCCATTCATGTGTAGACGCGCGTCAAATTCCAGAGGGCCTGTAAACTCTTGTCTGCTCCTTGTTTCTAGACATTAAAGGTGTCGGCGACAATGTCAACCACGAAGCCATCTTTAAAGCGTTAGAAGTAATAAAACTTGGTGGCAAGATATATCTCTGGGTTCGTAGCTACCTACAAATGAGATCATTCTCATCAAACAACTCGGTTTACTCCTGTTGTACGAGAAATACAGCAGCCACGTACACATCTAACACTGACGGTTCGACTTCATTGGCCAGTTCTGGTGGTGCTGTGTTTACACCGACAAGATGAGTAACACTGCGATTCAAGACGTCACTCGTCGCGACTTCCGCGACTGCAAAACTCACGGCTCTGTGCGGTATACTTCAATTTATTGACACAGAAAGTCCTGGCACATGGGGCCTGTTTTCCGCTCGAGATCAGCTTTACATTCTATGCAGTCAGTTCTCCGACGCGGAGCTCACGAACAGCTAACCTATGAAATTGTCAAACTTAACTACTGCGTCATACAAAAAGGCTACGAAATTATTTTCCAGTGGCTACCTGGCCATTGCGAAATCAGTGGAAATGATCACGCCGAGTCACGTCAAGAAGAACACCGCGTTTCCATTCCTCTTTTCAGGCAAGACGCTGCAAGGCAGCTTCATCACCATGCAAGCAAGCTCTCTTTAACAAAGTGGAACACGCCAAATATAAGGTGCACCAGGTTACACGAACTGAACCATTCGCTCCAACTCCTACCTCTACCCGGGCTTCACCGAAGTGAGGCATCGCTTCTATACCGGCTGTGGTATGGGTGGCTTTCACGGAGTCGTACACTACTTTGATTGGAATGACCGACAGTGCTGCATGCGACATCTCCGGCAACGAAGAGAGCATCGAACACTTATTGTGCCACTGTCGTCGATTTCATCCGGAATGACAAACACTATCTATCGCATTGCGACGACTGGACGATCGGACATTGTCCGTGCAGGCGATACTTGAAGATGGCCCCCATCGCTCGTAGACCCACAAAACTGTGAAGGCCCTTTTGTCTTCCTTGAGGGCGACTAACCTGCGTGAATGCCTTTGACTTGGTGAGGCCCTCCGCGCGCGTGCGCGAATTCACCGCGTGTTTCCTCCTCCCCCATCTCTCAGTGTAGGGCAGCCAACCAGACGCATTTCTGTGTAGATTCTCTGCCTTCTCCGTTTCGTTCCTCCTCCTCCTCCTCCTCTAGAAGAAATGGCGTTTCCTGTTTTTTAACCATACCTACCTTTAATGTGTATTTTATTACTACAAGATCGAACAGTGTTATTATTATTGCTGCTGGATGGATAAATTTATGGCTCTTCGTTTCAAACTGACTGACATCCTCGCATACCCTATAATTGTTCTCTTTTTCTTTGATAGTCACGACAAGCATCCCAGAAGATTGAAACGATTGGGAGCTCCCCTCTGAAAATTATTCGCGCACGAAATGGCTCGCCGCTGACACCAGTTAATGTCAAACTGAAGTCGAACAAAAGCGGCCTTGTGACGGCGGCTTCTCAACTGATCGTCAACATGAACGATAGCGCAAATGTACGCACGTTCCAATTGGTTTGCGGAGCGCACTCTCGCGTACTTCATTTGTGCGCAGAACAGAACAACGTAACGCTGTTTACTTCCTAGCAATATAGCGCATGCAGCGCGAGTCTCCGCCACATTCGACTCGGCCGAAGAAAACGAGCCCAGCTGTCTGATGGGCCTGCGACAAGCAGTGAGCCAGAGCCAGCCTCGCGCGCCCGAGTTTTGCATAACAAAGTCAAATAAGTTCGCGCCACGCTCTGCGCCCCCGCGCGGCGTGGTTGCGCAGAGCATTCGGCCATCTGGCGCCCACAGCGCGAGCTGTCGCGGAGAAACGAGAACTCGCAATTACAGACGCGAAAGCGGCGCGGAGCGTAATAGGATCAGGAATTATTAATATCCTTCCTCTCTCCCACAAACACTCCCTTTGCGGCGCCGGTGGCGAAGGCAATTACGGTTACGGTTACGCGTTTTTGCTTTTAAACCGCTCGTTTTGCAGCGGTAAATTTTTCGCACTCGTCACCTTGAGCCTCGGAGTGGCCTATACAGCGTCGGTGTGGGAAAGGAGGGCGAAGTTTGAAGAAATGAGCGCGCTTGGTTAAGACAAATTGACAGACGGGAAAGTGGCGTGTGGTTTTTGAGGCACCGACCATTGCAGGTTTGCGTCGTTTTCGCCGTTTTCGCCTTGTTGCCTTCAAACCGTGATCATTTGACAGTCACAACTAGTTAACTTGCGAGCCTCTTTCCAGAAACCAGAACTCGGCACATTACGTGTTCGAGACCACCACGCCATGATCACTATTTAAGATATTCGGTAGTGGGTAGGCTGCCCGACAACAAGAAGCTGTTCTCATTTCGACCCCTGTACCATATACGCAATCCAAACTACTAGCCCGGATTGATTGATTGATTGATTGATTGATTGATTGATTGATTGATTGATTGATTGATTGATTGATTGATTGATTGATTGATTGATTGATTGATTGATTGATTGATTGATTGATTGATTGATTGATTGATTGATTGATTGGAGCGCCCTAACTGAACGAAATTAACGGCTCTACCTACCCGCGCACAAGGCAAGGCTTAGACTACAGGCGTATACAGCGTTGGATGTTTCATCAAAGCCACAAAGTATGTTGTGAAAAGAACTCGGCCACAACGGTTCACTCAACGCAGTGGATAGGAAACACTTCGAAGTTGACCTAAACTTAACGAGCAACTTGCCTACAAAAAATCGTCCATCGTGGACAGCACCACGACGAACGAACTTCCTTGTTTCCATTCCGTTGACAGCGCCGGATGCACTCGGCAATGACTGTCCCATTGCCGCGACCTCCTTTTGTCGTACATTGCCGTGTAACGCAGAGAAGGGTAAACTACAATTTCCCGCTGTCCTGGAGTATAACCACTGAAGCGCAGATGACTATACCGCGCGGGAAAAGCAAAATAACACGTTAAACACCCGGGTGGCGTCGGTCTGTCGCTTTTCCGGTGAGCTTTCGCGCTCGCTTGAGGAGAGCTTCGTCCCAGAGCCAGGAAAGGAGGGGGGGGGGGGGGGGGGGGGTGAATGGAATGAGTGCCTTTTCCGGTGGGCGTTCATGTCTCTCGGTGTGCTTAGGCCGGGCGAGAAGACAACGCAGAGTCGCTTGGCACACTGTGAGACCTTCGAGGGCCCGGAAGAAAGGGCTCACCAATTGTTTACCCGTCGCCCTCGTTGGACCGCACTCCAATGATCTAAAGACCCAGAGGACATCGAGGCAACAGTGTGGAGATTCAAACCAGAGACCACTTGCGGATGCGGCCTCGCAAACAACTGCACCAAAATACTTCTTTATACACAGCGTGACGAAAGGCACGGTTTCTGGCTCTTTGTTTCATCATTCTATTTCTTACCGCCACTTCTTTTCTTTTTCCTTTTAGGCGACAGGCTCTTTGTGTTGTGTATATGCTTCTAGGGATGCACGAGCAGTTGAGTGGGCTGTATGTTCTCTCTTTTTCTCTCTTTGCCCGTAATTGCTGCCATGTTTTTTGTGTTTAGTATTATTATATCTTTAACTTCACTAACGACACCAAACAATGACCTCTACAATTCCTGCCTTGTCTGTCAGCGCGTATAAGAGTCTTTATGACAGGCTTGTGGGGATGCGACCAACGTTTCGGCGAACTTGATGAAACGCAGCGCACAATTTGGGTGCGGCGTTGTTCCCCGGTTCAAGACCCAATACAAGCACTGCTGCGTACAGAGCAGGAGCCCATGAATTGCAGACAAGAACAAAATAAAACGTAGGAAATCTATTCAGTGAGACATGCCAACAGAGTCAAAGGTATTTGAAGTACGCGTAAAAGTAAGAAAGAGAAAGGACCAAGAGAAGCTGCACCGGCGACTAACGTACAAAAGAAGAGAGCAAAAATAAGGCACAGCTGATGAAAAGACATCCCGGAGGCTCGGACACGAAGCCGCAAAAAGGAAACGTTATTCTCGGGATTGCGGGACAGATGTAAGCGGACGAAGTTCGCAAATCTGATTACCCGGCACGCGCGGACATCGAGAGTGTGGCATTGGTGCCAGCATTCCAGCCTTTCGCTTCGGCGCGGTCCACCCGATCTCTTCGTTCACGACTCTTTCTTTTCTTTTTCTCACTTTGTTTCTATTTTCCCTTTGAGTGCATCTTAGACTGGACTCATGTCGGGAACGCTCAGTAAACAAAGTGCTGTCTCATCAGAGTCCAGCAAAGAGAATGTGCTATCTCGATCTTACTGACATTCACGCTTTCTTCTTCGGCAGCGATTCCTGCATTTACCGCGTTAATTTGCTCAGTGCTGTCCGACAACTTACCTCCTTAGGGGGGAGGAACGATCAGTTAGGAGCCACGCGACCCACGAGGTTAGCTCTAACGTTGGTTACAGAAACAGACTTTAGGCTGTAATGGCTGCCCTTGTTAGCTCGGCACCAAGAGAACTCCTGGAATGCGACGCCACCAGGAGTAGATTGCAGTTTACCTCCTTTGAAGATCACCCATGTCCCAATAAGAAATACTTTAGAAGAAAGAGATGTTCGGACATCAGTATCTTTTCTGTCATTTTTTTTACTCTGTGCGTGGATTGAAGTTCTCACAGGCTTTTCTATTCCGACCGCCCCAACCTGCCCACTTCCCTCCCTCTTAATCAACGTGTTAGATAGATAGATAGATAGATAGATAGATAGATAGATAGATAGATAGATAGATAGATAGATAGATAGATAGATAGATAGATAGATAGATAGATAGATAGATAGATAGATAGATAGATAGATAGATAGATAGATAGATAGATAGATAGATAGATAGATAGATAGATAGATAGATAGATAGATAGATAGATAGATAGATAGATAGATAGATAGATAGATAGATAGATAGATAGATAGATAGATAGATAGATAGATAGATAGATAGATAGATAGATAGATAGATAGATAGATAGATAGATAGATAGATAGATAGATAGATAGATAGATAGATAGATAGATAGATAGATAGATAGATAGATAGATAGATAGATAGATAGATAGATAGATAGATAGATAGATAGATAGATAGATAGATAGATAGATAGATAGATAGATAGATAGATAGATAGATAGATAGATAGATATTCCTGCATCTATACCTGTACACTGTAAATCTCGCGCAGCTTCTATACTTGGAGCAAGCAAAATAATACAAAAACTTTGCTGGACGCATACTTGTACAGGCTGCTGAGCTGAGTTCCGGGAGGCACGCCAAACTCTTTCTCGGAGTCACACACTCTCCTCTTCATTGCCCAGCACTCTTTTCAGGCCGATAGTACCTTAGGCAAGAACACAGTAGGCGCAGGGTGAATACTGAAAGCCAGACATAACTTTTATACCCCGTATACGGTGATTTCCGACTCAATCCTCATCTCCCTATTGGGCTGCTTATGACTCGCTCGAAAGAAGTTATCTTCGCACACTGTGTGCATTCTAGTAGCTAGATTCCTGTATCCGTAATTAATGGTTCGGGCTCATTGTTCCGTTATCGGCAGCGCGCGCCCCCAACGAGACATTAAGAAAAAAAAATGACTAGAACGAAAGACAAGACATGACGAAAGGGGTAGCCACCAGGAGGCGCCTGCATAATACGGCATTCATTGCTGTATCATTGCGGTGTTGCTCGGACGATAGAAACGTGAGACTGCGCGTCCCTCGTACCCTTTCACCCTTCGCAACGCGTCAACCGCAGTACCTGCCCCACTGCGGATGGCGCGCTGACACGCTGATTGATGAGCGCGGGCCCCAACTATATCGCCTGCCGAGGACAGCGAACGCCGGCGGCTCCCGAGGCAATTGAGGATCGCGTGGCCACACCCTGATATTCACGAAATAAATAAAAACAACGTGTGACGGGGACGACGGTGGAGGGCTTGGTGGAGGGGGCAGAGAAGTGCGGTCGGCCATTGGGGCCCATGCTGGTCTGGGACACGCCTCTCCTATACGGCGACAGAACCGACGCAGACGTGCCGTGCGTTTTAGGCGTTGCAGGTACAGTACGAGCGCCCGAGCGCGTGGTCCATTCGTATGCGTCCGCGTTTCTGTGCGTGACGTGCTTCGAAATGCGTGAGATAGTGAGAGAGAGAGAGAGAGAGAAAGAGAGAACGCTTGCGTCTGGGCGTACGGTTGCGTCCGTCTACGAAGGCAAGGAAGGGATGATATATAACAAAATATTTTATTCCTCCTTTTCGCGCTTCGTCAATGATCCGAAACGCGCTCCGCCTACGTTATCGCCGGGATCATCAGGTTCTGAAACGTAGATGATAGGAAAGACATAATACCGGCACAATTCTTCCAAGATCGCACGCAAGAAATCTAATCTACGCCAACAAAAAAGAAAAAGAAAAGAAATGAAACACGAGCAAAGGAGCATCTATATAAATTGCACTTACTAAATCTTGCAGCTTTGACAAGTGCATAAAATAGACAGCGCACTCAAGTGGCGCCTGTATATAGCCGTAGTCATATACTTAGCTTTAATAGTATTCGGTATCTGGCGGATCAGCGCTCGACTCTGCGCTCTATATCAGCAGATGGCTTCCTGACACGCTGGGACAAGTGGTTTAACAATCCGTGTACTTGCACGGTGGCGTTTTAGATTGCCTGACAGCAGTTGCAGCCCGCACGCACTTCATCGCAACATTAAAGCGCTACGTGAAACACGACTCCCTCTATGCGTATAACACACTCGGCAGGCCGCCGAGCAAGTACCCTAAGAGCAACCCTATTTTGAAGCGGGAGAGCATCGACACTCAATCAATATTATACAATACTTCGCTGTTTCCTTGGCAAAAGGGAGGGGCACGAGGCGTTATTTTTATACGTGTAGGGAAAATTGATCGCTCGACTATACCTAGCTCGTTGGTTCGGCAAGCAACGGGATGGAAATTTCGCTCGCGGCCACAGAGCACAGGTTTTTTTTAGCACACGTCGTTGACACGGCGTCGCAACAAGTAAGCGGCTTTGAAGTGTTTGCTTGATTTAATTGTTCTGTTTAGCGCCGCGAGGCAACACAGTCGCTATAAGAAACTCCGTGGTAGACAGCTCGGGATTAACATCGACCGACTGGGATTATTTGTTGTGCACCCGAAGCCCACGAGCGTTCTGCATCTGTCGAATTGCGGCCATCAATACCGACAGTCGAACCGGCGACCTCGTGCTTAGCGGAAAAGCGTAATTGCCATTAAGCTACCATGACATGTATATAGAGCGATATTAAAACACAGCAGGCCAACCTTAACTTACAGATTTGTTTCAGCTAAGCGCAATACAAATTACCGATGTTTCAGTTGCGCTTTGTCACATTCGTGTTATATATGTGCTATTACCATGGCATTTCGCGTTGCGATCAAAGTCCTACATAGGCGTAACCTAACCTAACCTAATCTAACTTAACCTAACTAGGCCACTGCGAACAAGGTTCATGAACACGTCCAGCCATAATTTGTGCGCTCCGTTGTATCCTGCGCGCAATGATGTATACCCACAGTACACAATGCACACGGGCAGCCTATTCCAAGTCTCGCGCGATTAATTAGCGCTATAGCACGCTGTAGAAGTTCGACATCGCTGCCAGATGCATCTTCAAGGTCACTCGCCCTCTCGGAATTTTTTCTAGCACTTCGTTCAATCTCAATATAGCACTCAAGCTTCACAAACATTAATAATCTTCTACAACTGCCCATTATAAAGTACAATGTCGCGACACCTTTTGCGACAGATTTCGAAAAAAAAACCACTCAGGAAACTTCACAAATTGAAAAATATTTACAAAATGTTTTGTGCAGGCGCACCAGTGCCACCGGCTTCAGTAAAGCCGCACACTCCTTCGGAGAGCAAAGGTTTATTGCTTCCATGTTCGAATGCATCAAAAAAAGAAAAAAAAAGAGGAACGCGCGCTGTGTGAAACTCTCCGATTTCTTTTCAACAGTGTACCTTGGGGATCGCGCTTCTTGCATGGTGGAAGTAGTTGCGAATGCCACAGTGGCATACCGAGAAAGAGAAAGGTTAGGCCGCCTGAGCAGAAAAGAGCCCGTTCTGCTACTCTGCATGGCGAGGAAAGGGAAAACGCAGATATGAAGAAAAAGAAAAGAGAGAGATCAGTAAATAAAGGTTAACCGCGCACGATGTGGACCAAGGCCATGCAACACTGTCAAAGGCAATCTCTCAGGCCCGTACGCCGTGCCAAGCGAACCATCTCACTATAGTTTCCTTTAGTAGAGACTCCCGTTCTGACAATTGTCCTAATATGTTATGTTTTCATAAAACGCATTCACGTGCTTATCCACACTGCGGCTTTGCGGCACCTTATCAGGCCTTATCCTGGCATCACCACCATGATGATGACGATCAGTCTGTTTATGCCCACTTCTAGAAGTAGGTCTCTCTCAGCGAACAGCCAATTAGCCTTTTAAGGTGACTTTTAAGGTGACTTGAAAATTTACTAATCTCATCAAACCGTGCAATTTTCTGCTGTCCTCGGCTGTTTGGAACGAGACCATAACGGCTGTCGCTGGAACGAATAAGAAAACAAAGGCTGCTCAATTGAATATCGGAAACGAAAACACTAACAAAAGAGCAACACCCCGCGAAACGGAATCTTGCCTTTTACGCTCACAGCGACGGGTCTCATGAGCACCACTCAAACGCTCCAAGCACGAGAACAAGCACAAGAGCGGCACTTGGCGCGAGAAAAACTCTCCCGACGACCGCCCTCGGTACGAAGACCTTCATAATTCAAAGGTGCGGCGCCAACGCTTGGCCTGAAACACATTTGCTGGCCGCCCCCTATCCCAGAGCACGAAACGGATGACGTCATGGGTGGGTCTGTTGTAGCGAGCTGGGCGTGAAACAAAGCAGCCGCACTTCCCGACACACTAATCTGCACTCGCTGTCATTGCTTATTAATGCTCCGACCGTGCGTATTTAATGCGAACGGGCGCTCGGACGATACCATCTGACGAAAACGCTGCGAGCCCCAGTTTGTATTATAGGCGACGAGAGCAGTGAGAATGGGTTCAATTTAAGCTTGCCATGAAGCGAGATTTGCTCATTTGATGGTGTTATACGGCGGATTAGACATCGTTTCTCCTTTATCTTATTTCCCCTCGTTTGCTTATCGATACAACGCTACCAAGAATGACCTCTTTCTTAATTAAATACTCTAAGAACGCTTGCTGGTAGCAATTCTGAAATACTTCTACTACTCATCATTTTAATTTTCCGCTCCATCGTGCCATAGAAAAGTACAGAACAACTGCTCCCCAGCAAGAATATGTCTAGCTGACTTTTAAGACAGCAAATAAGCTAGCATCCCTATTGTTTATACAGTTAAATTTTGTTCAACCTATGGTCATTTCATAAAAGCACTGCTAGAAGGTAACTTTATTGTTGTTGAATGCGAGTAACGTCAGCGACAACACCAAGCACATAGTCTGTATGCACACGGTTACTTCTTTCGCTGCTGAAAGTCCGTAACGAATACACACATCGGGAATACGCTACACTGCTATTCATAATTCGCGGCCATCAGCGTTTTTCGTAATTGAGCTGGCGACTGAAGTACACGTATTCAATTTACAAGGGCCTCGGACCCTTGAATCGCTCGGTGGTGAGAACACTTGCTTTATTGTTCTTCACAACACCACGCGGAGTGTATAACGATCATCGTGCTTTGCGTTTCTCACAAATCACGATTAACTAGAAGGCAGAGGGAAGCTGACATAGTAGGTAATGCGAAAAAAATGTCTGCAAAGAAACTCGATCACTAATTTTGCAGTGCTTTAGACAAAAAGTGAGGTAAAAGTCGAGATTAGATAGATAGATAGATAGATAGATAGATAGATAGATAGATAGATAGATAGATAGATAGATAGATAGATAGATAGATAGATAGATAGATAGATAGATAGATAGATAGATAGATAGATAGATAGATAGATAGATAGATAGATAGATAGATAGATAGATAGATAGATAGATAGATAGATAGATAGATAGATAGATAGATAGATAGATAGATAGATAGATAGATAGATAGATAGATAGATAGATAGATAGATAGATAGATAGATAGATAGATAGATAGATAGATAGATAGATAGATAGATAGATAGATAGATAGATAGATAGATAGATAGATAGATAGATAGATAGATAGATAGATAGATATCAACGTCTTCATCGAACTCGAGCCTCATTGCCTAGCCTGTCATTGCCCTCGTCGCAGTGAATGTAGGAAGCCTCTGCATCAGAGACACATTGAACAGACTGTTGCCGTACGAGCATGATTGGATAACACTATGGAGTTAGCTAAACAGCAAAGTATTACAGATTAAATATACTTCAATAATCCGTTTACTGTGGGCACATACTGCGATTGCAGAACTGAAGCTGGTCCATATATCCTTGAGGCATATTAATAGAAGAAATACCGAAGCTATAATGTTGCAGTTTTCCGATACCCATCGCTTAAACAGAGGTGTGTGCCGCAATGCCATCACCTTGCACTTTGGTATCAAACTACACAGGACGCCATCTTCGAAAGCTGATATTTCAAAGCAGAAATGTTACCTACATTCATGAGCGGTGCCCCGAGCACTGCCCAGCTTCCCTTCGACAACTTCAACGTATGTCTCAAATTACTTATTCAATACAGCTATGTAGAGCAACTTTGTTAACTAGCAGCTATCATTTCGTGATTCATAGGTCAAATAAAAACCACATATTCTAGTGATGCTACCCATTCGGCGGCTTTACTCGATCAGTCAAAGGTGGCTAGAGAGCCTTATGTTAAGCGCAGAAAACTGTAAGAGGACTTGGTATAATCATGCTTAGAGTGAAAACAGAACTGACGGGGAAAATCGATGCCATTAATAGACGACGAATTGTCACCGCTTGAAGGGACTTTATTCATGCTATGTTGTCTCCCCTTTTACTTGTTCCTCTCTACGCTTTTTGTTCTTAGTACCAGCGTCACCCATATGCTGTCTCCAGGCTCCAGAGTAAACAAGTGTCAGTAGTGATAGTCACGTTTCTGTTTTTCATCGTCTTATTGCTCGCGCTGTAAACGAATATGTTCACAGTGATAATGTTTTTACCCTTGTTGAACACGGTATAAGCCATTGAAGAACAAGTCGATCAAATCAAATCGTGTGCACGGAGCTGCACATTAAGTTGACTATGATTGATCACATCCCTAAACAATTATATATATATATATATATATATATATATATATATATATATATATATATATATATATATATATATATATATATATATATGTGTGTGTGTGTGTGTGTGTGTGTGTGTGTGTGTGTGTGTGTGTGTGTGTGTGTGTGTGTGTGTGTGTGTGTGTGTGTGTGTGTGTGTGTGTGTGTGTGTGTGTGTGTGCGTATGTGCGTGTGTGTGCACGCGCGCGCGCGTGTGTGATAAGATAATGAAGCAGGCTAGCAATTGTCTCTTGAAAGTAACGCCACACTCACATGCTTTAAGCGGCGAAAGAAAAAAAGGAAAGAGAAGAAGGAACCACAACACCACACGTTACATAACACAGATTATGTATACTAAAAGCTAGAGACCAGGCCTGTGGTCCTCATATCGAGTTGAAGCTCGGTTCTCTAGTTCCCTCTCCTGTCTGTTCTTCTTACCCTTTTTTTATACCCGAGAACATGTGGAACAACGAGCGGCTGAGGGCAAAGCCAGGAGGCGATAAACCTCCCACAGCGTGAGATAAATAATTCACGTGCCACGTTTCTTACTTCTCTGGGATCCGGATTAATGGCTCGGGAAACCACAAGCCAAGGCATGAATGCTTCCGGCCTGTCCTATCAAAGTATCCCCGGCAAAGCGCTATCATGCCGTCACTCCTGGCTAAACGGCAAAGCTTTCCTCTTGTACGTCCTGAACTGGCGCGGTGCAAGATAAATTGAGCAATAAGGACATTCCCCGGGAGGCCATTCATTTATTGTTTATCTTTTTTTATTTCCCAGCTATTGCAATCATTCAGTGAGCATGCAACGCAACAAGGATAACGAGGAGCTGGGAAATCCCGTGCATCTGCAGCTGCATTCAACGAATACTTCGAAAACAAACACTGGCAGAGAAGAAAACAGGAGACGATTGTCAGGCTGCTTCGCGTTTAAATCCCCTATATGTTGAAGTGAAACGTGCTACTGAGTCACAAGAACCTATATACGAAAGGGACGCACACGACGCGTGGATTCTATACGTTACTGTCTCTCAGCAGGCCGTTTCAGACCAGCATGTACAGCAGGGTAAATCTTTAGCTGGCTCGAGCGAGCACCAACTTGCCGTAGGACGACAAGAACAGCCTAACAGATGGCTCTCCTACCTGCACTAGCTTTTGTGAGCATGAGCTTAACCTTGACCGCTTCGCAAGCTCGCCCCATCGTAACGGGCTGGAAAGCAGAAAAAGTGGCGTTCGCGTGAGCTAGTTAAAGGTTTAGCCGGCTGTAGATCGAACAAGCCCTAGCTTTGTAACCAATAAATATGCTTCGAATTTGGCAATAATTATTTCGCGGCCCAAAAGCGCATGGTTCATCGCTTGTTTCGTGAGTCCATGTGGTAAATCTCAAGTTTCTCACACTAGTGCTAGAAAAACAGCCTTTCGTAAACCTCAGTCCTTCTCTGCCTATATGCGGCAAAGCAAAGCGTCCTGGTTCAGGAAGAAAGAAGCACGACGAACATAATCCACATGAAATGCTCGCGTACTTTTATTGAACATCTTGAAGGGGCAGCACAATAAGACTAAGACAGAAGGCAGGAATACACAGGACAGCGCTGAACTCACAACTAACTTTATTCGAAGGCATACACAAACTTATGTACACAACCCATAGCCACGTGCTCCCCCATCGATGGCGTCATTATCAGTGCGCAGGCAAAAAACGCAAAACCCTGTAATCTAATGCTACACTATTTGGCGGCTTAAAAATTCAAATTCACTGTCATGCAAATTTAACGATAGCATGCTTACACAACGCGACCCTTTTTTCCTGATATAGTAGGCCTCAATAATCTCCCTCGTGGTCTGATTTTTATGAACACTAGAACGTTATGTGAGTGCACTTTCGAAAATAAGAGATACCTCTTAAATATAGCTCCCTCCTCGCGACTCAGCAATACTCCCCTTATTTGTTTTCGTATTAAATTTATCATCTGTACAACTCAAGAGTAACAGAATGTTGCTTTAACTGTCTTGTTAAATATAGGTAGCCTTCGCCGAACGTTTAGACCACGCGATTTCACATTCGGCAAGCTCTGAAATTAAAACCTGCAAGATGTTTCATATTAATTTTTTTTTAAGAAGTATATTTCCTCAGGCTGTACCGTAACTTCACGCATAGAGAGGTGAAAAGATGCTTGCGAGGCTTGGCATCGTAGCATACCACCACTTCTGATCGCGACCGCAGCTGTCCCTTTTTTTGTTTTTTAGTTATCATTTTTGTATCAGTGTTGCCCAATAAAAAGAAAGACGGTACTTTGGTAACTACGCACTTCTAGAAAGCTTCAGCTCCACCCAGCAGTCCAAGTAAACTTGAGACGTTGCATTATTATAAATAAAAAACTCCCAGCTGTCCAAGTAATAAGTTATGCACGGTTTAAGGATATATATAAAATACATGAAACTCTTTTCATTATTCCACATTGCGCTCAGCGCAGATATGTTGAGGGTCTCCACAGCTTACTCGCGCTTTATTCTTTCGATTTCCTTTAAGCTGAGTCGCACAAAAGTTCAGCCCAGCCAAGGAGATTATGCCGAGTCGCTCCCCGTAGCCGTCTTTGCGAAGGCAGGTGAAGCGACGGTCAATGTCTCATCGTATACTTGCACGAAACAAAAAAGGCAGAAAACACTACTCCAGCAGGAGTTAATGAAAAGCCCGAGTGCTCTCCCAAGTTCCATTTTAAATTTATTCAGATTCCGGCTCTTCTTATTCACGTTTAAGTCACCTTATGTTTTGAAGCGCTGTAGAGACTGTAGATTAATTAGAGGGCCGTTTAAAGATTAGCATTGGGAGTAAATGAAAAAAAAAAACGTATGGGGCAATGCAGAAAGGTATGGTCTAGGCATTCTTCGAAGTGTGGAAGGGATAAAATGAAGTGTGCTTCAGGGAACGACGGAGGAATATATAAGAATATGTACGGGTGTTAGGGCACTGGAGGGAGCTATGTGGGAAAGACGCTGACTCAGGATAGAGAAAAAATGCTAGGAGACTAAACAAAAAGTAATGCCCAAGCGTCGTACCCAGCGGTCTACAAATAGGCGTTAAATGTGAGGGCAGCGGTGAAAAGACAGCATCACGGGAGCAACGACATATAGAAAGCCGGATATGTAAATATATCAAAAAGCAAAGCATGGAATCAGAAAGTAAATCTTTTATGCCAGCTGAAAGGATAGTGTTTAATGTTCAAAGCGGAATCAGGGTGCCAGATCACGTGGAGATAAGGGCAAAATTTCCAAGATGACGAAAATTAGTGCTTACCATGCAACAATAATTTGGATACCTGGCCATAAAGGTTTGTTTGGATATCTCACAAAAGTGGTAAAATTGTACCGCTGACCACACACATCATGGCGGCTAGGTTTCGGACGCGTACAGTTAAGAAAGCTCTATAAGACCCAGTACTCGTTTCTTCTCCAGATTACAAGCAACCGGCATTGCTCTGACGTAATGAATTCAGTGAGAGAGGGACGCTTGAGGTATCCCTCACGAAATATTCACTCGCGGAACTTTTACTCACGCACGCCAGTTTTGGTGTCCTTCGCTCTGCGCTCTTATTTGTAAATATTCAATATTTCTTCAATATTTCGTTCGTTTTAGTCGCCATTATATGTAGCAAAAAAGAAGACCATAGAAAGAATAATGAAAGAAAGAATGATTTCAAAACCACATATTCGAAGTCTTGGCCTGAACTATAGAGACTCTTGTTATTTCGTTTTGGACCTCGGCTCTGACAATCAGCCGCAGGGATGTTTGCGCCACCCCTCAAAGATTCCTTACTGAGTCCAACCGAATGCCCTGATAAATTTGTATCTATTTTCTCTTTTTCTTTGTACTTTTCAATTAATGAACAGTTATTATTACTGTCGTTATTCATCTCCTCTTGACATGTGATTTCGCCTTTCAACAGCATTTACTCTGTGGCAGTCCCGAAAGTTTATTTTTGATTATAACTTGCAATAATCCGCTAATTTCATGGCCAGTCCGCTATTATGGGTATGAGCCAACAACGGCAACAACAAGAACAACAACACAACGACGAAGACCACGCAAAAGCTATTCAGAAGGCCTTGCTTGAATTTGAAAATAATATAGCCTGAAAATTGATTTTAACGATTAGTATTCATTTAATATCATTCTTAGATTACAAAGCTTTCTTTAAGTATTCTTCCCTTCATGCTTACCGCCTCCAGATTAATGGCCGATTCCCCTTAGTGGGTTGAGCCACCGTAGGAACTGTTGGGGACTCGGTGCTGACGCCCGTTATTGCCAATGGGTCGCAAGCCCCAAGGGTAGCGTTGGCCTGGCGGCCTGGGGCACTGGAAGCATCCGAAGGTCCCGGCAAAGCATGAGAAGACTGGTAACAGAACAACTTGTTTATTCTAACATAGCAAAAGAGCGGCCGGTCAGGCCGACCGAAGTGGAGAGACGGGAGAGCACGTAACTCAACAGAACAAATCGGAGCCTCTCTCCTGGCGTCCGGGGGCAGCTGCTCTTATACTCTCGGCGTCGCGGGCCAGAAGTAAGGTCACGGGATGAGCCCACGCGACGGCGGAGCATGAGCCCACGCGACGGCGGAGCATGAGCCCACGCGACGGCGGAGCACGGTCGAGCCGAGAGACATGTTGAGACGAGTGTAGTGACGCATCGCCAACCCGCCGACGGACAGACCTCCTGGCTCCTCACTTGGGGAGCTCCGCTCCCCGGCTGCCGCGCTTTGACAAGCGTGGGCACACACACACACGCACACACGAAGACACGTGGCACTGAAACACGCCTGGACACGCTTGGCGGGGAGGCGTTGCGGCGGCGTCGAACGGGCCAAAATGTCCGCCGCTTTGAACGAAGCCCCGGCGTCCGTTGCATCCGCGCCGGCATTACCGCGCGTTGTAGGCGAAACGTAACAGAACCAAATCAAATTAACCCAAGCTTGAATTTCGTAGCACTCAACCACAGTTGAGTGCTACGAACCCACGCAGTTAGCCATTCATAAGCATTATATACTGAGGACAGCAACGGGGAAACATGAATGAATCGGCTTTGGCGACTGTCGATAGACGGCTTGAGGGGTGATGGCACAAAAGCAGGTATAATACAAAGTGGAGATAGCGTTATGTTTATTACTAAATTATCTCAGTGTATAAAATACTCGCATTGTACGATTGCTTGCTACCACGAACCATGAATCTGATGGGCTGTGGCAAGACGCAGCAGCAAGGCATAAGGAACGAGCTCAATATAGAGCCTATCGGAAACATTTTCCCTCGACCACCAAGTGTAGTAACGCCTACAGTGTCATATCTTCATTTTTCTGATGTTAAATTATGGCGTTTTACGTGCCAAAACCACTTTCTGATTATGAGGCACGCCGTATGGCGGGGGGGGGGGGGGCTTTGGAAGTTTGAACCGCCTGGGTTCCTTTAACGTGCACCTAAATCTAAGTACACGGCTGTTTTCGCATTTCGCCCCCCATCGAAATGCGGCCGCCGTGGCCGGGATTCCATCCCGCGACCTCATGCTCAGCAGCCCAACACTATAGCCACTAAGCAACCACGGCGGGTCTTATATGATAACTTGAAGTGTAAGCTGAAAAAAGGGACGGCTGTGAAAAATTAATCCGGAGCCCTCCACAACAGCGTTCCGCATAACCCGCCGTGCAATTTCTGGGCCTTACGGTTTAACTCCACATTTACTTTTTTGTTTTTAGGTTACAAGGAATAACCGTCTAAATTCACTGGCACGTCTTGTTAGCTATTCCGTGTCGAGAAAGAAATATAATGCGACCGCCAACGAAGTCCCCCCCCCCCCCCCCCCCCAAAGCAACAAACTCAGAAAATAAACAAAGCTCCGATCATTCAGTCGCCATCTAATTATGGCGTAAGGCGAGAAAGCGCTTTTACGGCTACATATATACATCTATAGTCTTACTACGCATTTAGCCATGCACCTAATTGATAAAGTAGGAGTTTCAGCCTATTTCACCGTTCGCCGAACAGCAACAATAGCTTCGGTAAACGTAACACACAATAATGTACACAAAGAAAGAAAGAAAGAAACAAAGAAAGAAAGAAAGAAAGAAAGAAAGAAAGAAAGAAACGTGCTTCTTTACCTCATTTTCGTCCGCGAAAATGGCCATCGCGCGCCATCTCACTGTGAAAAAAAAAAAAAGCAATTTGGAGTGTCTATTCTTCTCCGCGAATTACTTCCGCATCGCCGCGATGTTCCTGAAGTCATTTTCAAGTTGCCGCGGTCTCCATCGAAGGGAGGAGCGCTGCAGGCAATGCGCCCTAAAGCATGATAGGTTCCACAAGCCGATATCTTTAGTTCCTATCCGCCTACAAGACTTGTGCGAGCCCGCCGAGGTCATATTCTGTGGAACGCAAAGCCAGTGCGAAGGGTGGTATGCCGGTTAATTTGGGAGCCTTGACATTTGCAGCGATACGCTGCTCCGAATATCGTGATATTCGCAGAATCACTCTGAGTTCGTTCTTTGTTGCTGTTGCTTTTCTTTTTGGCGAACACGAGCAGCCATTCGGAACGCCCCATTTTCGTGGACCGTTGATTTCAATCGCTAAGCTACGTGCTCGGGATGTCCGGTGGAAGGCCTGTCCTTGCATTAAAAGAAACAATTCTACCAAGGCCGGGGATCTGATTTTGGGAAACACCGTAGTGAGGTCTAATTGATTTCGACCACCTTGGGTTCTGCACCGTGCACCTAACTAGTACACGAACACCACCGCATTTCGCCCTCATCCAAATTCGGCCGTCGTGGCCGGGACCGGTTCCGTGACGTGGAGCTCAGCAGCATAACGCCGTAACCGCTGAGCTATACCGTGGTGTCTTGTTCTTGGATGCCATCACTGAGTCGCTTGGTGTTTTCATGTATCTGGCCGAAGCGTCGGCTCACTCTCGAACTCGTTCCCACTATTTATTCTTACTTATTCGTTCGTTTGGTGCTCACATTTTCGTTCAGCACGATGGCGTGGAGACAGCGGCTTAAGTCATTCTTTGTCATTGAGCGTCACTCTCTGGGTATCGAGTAGCCCGCGACGTCATCCTTTCGCTCGGCAAGAGACGAGAATGCGAGGACCGAACGCGCCACACTCGAGTCTATCTCAGTTAGAGGTCTCGTACGAGTTGAAAGCCAGCCACCGGATTTCGCTGGAGCGCGAAGCCCAGCTGCAGCCAGTTCAGTGGACTGCTTAGCCGACAACCATGAAACGCTTTTTCCCCATTACATCATACTGTTGTAGAGCCCAAATTAATCTTGGCAGAAGAAAAGCGGAAGTCATACATTGCTGCACGACTCCGGTTTTATTCCTGAGTGTGTTAAGCAAAAAGTCACTTCCTGAACCGTGCAGCAATGCTTTTTTGCGTTTATAGCCTATCGCATAAGCACACGCAGACGTCGAAAAAGCAGTGCCCAATTGCATTGACAACAGCTTCTAAAGCAGCACAAAACTTCGCAGCATAGGAGGAGGAGGAGGAGGAAATAAAGAAAGAAGGCAAGGATGTTAACAAGAAATGCGTCTGGTTGGCTACCCTACCCTGGGGGACGGGAGAGAGGGAATAGAAAAATGAGCATAAAGTTTTAAGGCGAAAGCCATAAGTGGCTGTTGCAACGCGTCATACCTGAAAAAAGCGGCGCCTGTTCTAGTGATGCAAAAGATCAGGGATGCAAAAAAAAAAAATATCATCACCAGGAATAGCTTATACCCCCGTAAGCAAGCAAAGATGCAATGGCTGAATATGAATGAAGAAACTAAAGAAAGAAAAAAACGAAGAAAAGAACAAAGAAAAAAGAGCCAAAAACAAGAAACGAAAGAACTTTTAGGCAGAGCATTTAGGTGCTCGCATGTGTCGTTGAAGGGGTCTGCATACAGCGCCATATGTTTGCTTCACACTGCGACTCGTTAAGTCTTGCCAGAAGTCTGACCCCTACGATCGTATAACTTAATGCATTCCCACGTGTGCAGCGAACCCGTGAAGTCGAAATCCTGTACAGGAGTGTAACATGCTGCCGAATTTTTACATATTCAATGACTCAGCTCTTTAATATGCGCTATCAGGACACCATAAAAAGAGCTTACTGCTAAACGATATTGACTAGTTTTATTCCACATCCATCGAAACTAGTTTGTTGAACCACGTCTAACTAATACAATGTATCTCCTCTGAAAGGCTTGCACGGCTGTCTAGATACATGGGCTTAGTTCACCAGAGACGAAGAAAACCACGGTCATTATCCTTTTCGTAGGAAGGAACTCGTTTACGCAGAAGCGTTCGATTCCTCCCTCTATGTTATCACCAACCAAACAAGCTACTTCACACCAAGTGAGCCTCAACAGCCGCCCAAGCTATATAAATAAGAGAAGCGTCTAAGGGCACGACAGCAGAAGGGTTCAGCCTGCGAACAAAATTTTTTGCTTTTAATGTCTGGATTCACAAACGCTTCACGACACCTATGCCAGCCAATCCAATTTACGATCAACTACGACAGGCCGCGATTGGAATATGAACCTGGCAACGTTTAACGCTAGAACGTTATCTAGTGAGGCGAGTCTAGCAGTGCTATTGGAGGAATTAGAGGGCAGTAAATGGGATATAATACGGCTCAGTGAAGTTAGGAGGCCAAAAGAAGCATATACAGTGCTAAAAAGCGGGCACGTCCTGTGCTACCGGGGCTTAGCAGAGAGACGAGAACTAGGAGTCGGATTCCTGATTAATAAGAACATAGCTGGTAACATACAGGAATTCTATAGCATTAACTAGAGGGCGGCATGTCTTGTTGTGAAACTTAATAAGAGGTACAAAATGAAGGTTGTACAGGTCTACGCCCCTACATCTAGTCATGATGACCAGGAAGTCGAAAGCTTCTATGAAGACGTGGAATCGGCGATGGGTAAAATCAAAACAAAATATAGTATACTGATGGGCGATTTCAATGCCAGGGTAGGCAAGAAGCAGGCCGGAGACAAGTCAGTGGGGGAATATGGCATAGGCTCTAGGAATAGCAGAGGAGAGTTATTAGTAGAGTTTGCAGAACAGAATAATATGCGGATAATGAATACCTTTTTCAGCAAGCGGGTTAGCCGAAAGTGGACGTGGAGGAGCCCGAATGGTGAGACTAGAAATGAAATCGACTTCATACTCTGCGCGAACCCTGGCATCATACAATATGTAGACGTGCTCGGCAAGGTGCGCTGCAGTGACCATAGGATTGTAAGAACTTGAATTAGCCTTGACTTGAGGAGGGAACGGAAGAAAACTGGTACATAAGAAATCAATCAATGAGTTAGCGGTAAGAGGGAAACTAGAGGAATTCCGGATCAAGCTACAGAACAGGTATTCGGCTTTAACCCAGGAAGAGGACCATAGTGTTGAAGCAATGAACGACAATCTTATGGGCATCATTAAGGAGTGCGCAATAGAAGTCGGTGGTAACGCCGTTAAACAGGAAACCAGTAAGCTAACGCAGGAGACGAAAGATCTGATCAAGAAACGCCAATGTATGAAAGCCTCTAACCCTACAGCTAGAATAGAACTGGCAGAACTTTCTAAGTTAATCAACAAGCGTAAGACAGCGGACATAAGGAACTATAATATGAATAGAATTGAACAGGCTCTCAGGAACGGAGGAAGCCTAAAAGCAGTAAAGAAGAAACTAGGAATAGGCAAGAATCAGATGAGTGCGTTAAGAGACAAAGCCGGCAATATCGTTACTAATATGGATGAGATAGTTCAAGTGGCTGAAGAGTTTTATAGAGATTTATACAGTACCAGTAACACCCACGACGATAAGGTGAGAGAGAATAGTCTAGAGGAACTTGAAATCCCACAAGTAACACCGGAAGAGGTAAAGAACGCCTTGGGAGCTATGCAAAGGGGGAAGGCAGCTGGGGAGGATCAGGTAACAGCAGATTTGTTGAAGGATGGTGGGAACACTGTCCTAGAAACATTGGCCGCCCTATATACACAATGCCTCATGACCTCGAATGTACCGGAATCTTGGAAGAACGCTAACATAATCCTAATCCATAAGAAAGGGGACGCCAAAGACTTGAAAAATTATAGACCGTTCAGCTTACTGTCCGTTGCCTACAAAGTATTTAGTAAGGTAATCGCAAATAGAATCAGGAATACCTTAGACTTCTGTCAACCAAAGGACCAGGCAGGATTCCGTAAAGGCTACTCAACAATAGACCATATTCACACTATCAATCAGGTGATAGAGAAATGTGCGGAATATAACCAACCCTTATATATAGCCTTCATTGATTACGAAAAAGCATTTGATTCAGTCGAAACCTCAGCAGTCATGAAGGCACTACGGAATCAGGGTGTAGATGAGCCATATGTAAAGATACTGGAAGCTATCTATAGCGGTTCCACAGCCACCGTAATCCTCCACAAAGAAAGCAACAAAATCCCAATAAAGAAAGGCGTCAGACAGGGAGATACGATTTCTCCAATGCTATTCACAGCATGTTTACAGGAGGTATTCAGAGACCTGGAGTGGGAACAATTGGGGATAAAAGTTGATGAAGAATACCTTAGCAACTTGCGATTCACTGATGATATTGCCTTGATTAGTAACTCAGGAGACCAATTGCAATGCATGCTCACTGACCTGGAGAGGCAAAGCAGAAGGGTGGGTCTGAAAATTAATCTACAGAAAACTAAAGTAATGTTTAACAGTCTCGGAAGAGAACAGCAGTTTACGATAGGTAGTGAGGCACTGGAAGTGGTAAGGGAATACATCTACTTAGGGCAGGTAGTGACCACGGATCCGGATCATGAGACTGAAATAACCAGAAGAATAAGAATGGGCTGGGGTGCGTTTGGCAGGCATTCTCAAATCATGAACAGCAGGTTGCCACTATCCCTCAAGAGGAAAGTGTATAACAGCTGTGTCTTACCAGTACTCACCTACGGGGCAGAAACCTGGAGGCTTACGAAAAGGGTTCTGCTGAAATTGAGGACGACGCAACGAGCTATGGAAAGAAGAATGATAGGTGTAACGTTAAGGGATAAGAAAAGAGCAGATTGGGTGAGGGAACAAACGCGGGTAAATGACATCTTAGTTGAAATCAAGAAAAAGAAATGGGCATGGGCCGGACATGTAATGAGGAGGGAAGATAACCGATGGTCACTAAGGGTTACGGACTGGATTCCAAGGGAAGGGAAGCGTAGTAGGGGGCGGCAGAAAGTTAGGTGGGCGGATGACATTAAGACGTTTGCAGGGACAACATGGCCACAATTAGTACATGACCGGGGTAGTTGGAGAAGTATGGGAGAGGCCTTTGCCCTGCAGTGGGCGTAACTAGGCTGCTGCTGCTGCTGCTGCTGCTGCTGCTGCTGCTGCTGATGATGATGATGATGATGATGATGATGATGATGATGATGATGATGATGATGATATAGGTAATATGTAGCAACTGAAATGGAATCGACTAAGGATATCACTTGTGCTGATTGTACTGCTATTACCCAGGTTATTTCTTCCGAGGAATCGACTCATTCAGCGAGGTCTCCAAATAAGAAACACCGTGGTGTTGTCGTACTTTCGATGTAACCTGACGGCTGCACGAGTAAGAAGAAAAACGGCAGGTCATGATCATCCAGGGTGTTCTTATCGCTACCAGAGGTAGGTAACAACTACTTTTAAACAACTGGTTTTCACATTCAATAGTAAGACAGTCGGGTGGTACTACAGATTACAACACCGAAATATGGATATGTTCTATATTGTGTTTTTCATGGTGTTCAGTACTTCAGGAGGCTGGCAGTTCTTGAACAAAACTTTTTGCCGAGCTAGTTAGTTCATGAGTTAAAAACAAAGGTTACGGCGCTAAGCAGATGAGGACGAAGTGAGACACAAACGACACATACGGGCGCCAATGGCGCCCTTTCGTGTCGTTTGTGTCTCACTTCGTCCTAGTCTGCTTAGCGCCGTAACCTTTGTTTTTGGAGCTCTTAAAGACAGACCTAGTAATTGTATTGTGCCATTTCTTGAATGGTGATATAACTTTTATGTCCGTAAGCTTTACTATAGCGGCTATATTCATTTAACCAGAACATGAACTATTACACAGAAACATATTAAGTTTTTTTTTTCAATCTACTGATTATGGAGAACATCGTGCAGAGTGCCCCAATTTATCCGAAAGGTTTCCACACAGAGCAAGCGCAAAAACTCGGCCGTCTAGCTTTTGTTTACAGCATAGGGCTTTCCGACGACTCAGTCTCTCTTGGAGGAAAAGAATGAGGAGTAATTTCATTGTGCTTTCTTGTTTTTAGTAAACTGGAAAAGATGGAGATAAATAGCTTGATTCAGCCATCTGAGTTGTAGTAAAGTGCGCTATGCCAGTCCCCGCCTCCTAATTGAATCCTGCTGGTGAGGTGAACGCCTGACTCTATTGAATTATCTACGCGGCTCTCACTTCTACAATGTGCAGAAAATAAAGGAGAACGAAGACGATGAGAACTCGGCGTAAAGCGTGCGAGGATAAAAAAAATAATATCTGCTGGAACATTTTGAGAAGACTGAACCGATCAGTATTCTTCGTGTAAAGTTGAACCGTCTAATGCATGCAAAACATGTTTTCTTCGAATTAGTACGAGGTTTCGACCTCAACAAATGTTTTCTTATTATTTCTTTATTTTGCGGGCCACCTGGCGCCTAACACTTTACTGTCTCTTCACGTACCTCGGTCAAAGCACAGAAGCGCACCTTAGGATTCCTTAGTTGGTCATATGCCCGCTGCTCAATAGGACCTTCTTTTAACGTACGGACTCTGCAGAATTTTCAGTCTAGTTTGTTCTACATATAGATTTTCTTTTCCTTCTCTTCAGCGTGCGTTTTAGGTGTGACTCTGCGTTCGTGCTTGCTGATTTATTTCATTTCTTTTTTTATTTTCTTTAAGCTCATCCTCAACGTCGGCATTTATTCTTTGTATCGTGCCTTGCGTTAAGTACGGGCCGTTATTTTTTGACACCAGTGAGTCACATGGTATAGTCAGAAGCAGATTCAGTTCAGCCACTCCGACCAGTCTTCTGGTTAACACGAATTGACGTTAGCGATGTCAAAGTATATAACTGCGTTCGTTGAACTGCCACAAAGAGGTCTGTCGTATTATTTCCTCAACGTGGAATTTTTTTGGGATGCACTAGCTTGAACAAGACATCAGCGCCTTCGTACTCCGTCATCTACTCCTCATGGCAGTTAACGTTCAGAAAAGCAGGTGCACAGTGAACCGCAAAAGTTTTCCGAGCGCCGACATTAAGGAAAAGTTGCATTTCCTCGAGACTGTAACGTTCATGCTGGAACTATTTGAACTGAAAAGACCTCATCCTCAAAGCCGGATCGATTGTCACCATGAAAGTGGAAAGCGTGACTATTATATATTTTTTGTGCGCTTACAGCGCGGCCGCATCAGCTGCAGTATATATTTCTTGGAATATTACCTTGGCCTTGTCCGTAATAAGCTAGAAGCTTATCGCACGATGCCGTCACTGCGTTAACTTCTGCAATATTTCGACATATCTATATTAGGTCGTGTTGTACTTAAGTTGCTCAGAGACACTTCTCGGGCCTAGTAATTACAGATCATGATACATGCCTTTTTACTCCTTCTACTGATAAACTAAGCGTTGCGTAATAAAGAAGTAAAGCTAAAAGCGATCTCCAAACGTTTCTGCGTGGCCTGCATTGCAGTACGACAAGATTCCGTAGGCGTGCACGCAATATTCAGGCGAAAACCCTATTCAGCAGCGAGTGTATACAGGGGTGAGTGCATTCAGGTAGCAGAGAGTGTATCCACTACACTACCAACTGCTTTGCAACAAGCACAGAGCAGCCTCACTTGCGCATTACTCCTGCAATACATGATTCGACTTTCCGGACTTATAAAAATAATAAATGCAGGCGAGATGGAGGGAAGGGAAGGAACATTTGCTGTTCTTTATCTATAGCTCGATAGCGCGGTTGTACGTCCCGTCCCCCCCCCCCTTCCCTCCACAAAAAAAATAAGTACTGCATTTTATTTTTGGTTGTACTTATGAGAGCGTGGCAAAGATCATCCATTGCGTGTCGGGTCAAAATACGAAAAATGAGTCGACAGGTTTCAACCGCCATGAGAAGAGAGGAACGCTGAGGTTTCACTGCGATATTTTGTTTTACTTCTTATTCGTCGTAAAACTTTGTTGTTGAACGAATCAACCTAAGTACACAGGTCCCCAGCCTCTACGAAGCTAGATGCAGCATAACAGAACATAGAATTAGACCCTTCAACAATGATCAGAGAAAACTGAGTTGCTCGGGCAAGGTCTGACCCAATCTTATCTCTATTACCACTGAACGCGGATGTTCAGAAGGTCATGTAGACAACAAGAAATGGGCAAGCCGCCTATACTACGTTTTATGCGTGAAAAATGCTCAATGTACTAACGCAGTTTTCTTTTATTTTTCTTCTTCTTCTTTGTTGAGGTATATTGAGCGCGCATCTGGGGCCACGTACGCGACACTTCACGGGTGGTACGTGCAACATTTTCCTTGATGAATCGTATGTGTACATGTGGTGAAGCAACTTATACAAACCATCAACACAACGCGTTCCAAATTGCGCCAGAAAGACTGCCAGGGCGCGGTATAGAAAATTCAATTCAGACATTTTAGAAGTAGGGCCGAGCAGAACTTGTGGCCGACGGTGATGATCGCAGCTGTCACGCGAGTGCTTTCGTCGATAATCGGGATTGCAACTGCAATTTCCGTTTGAGAATTGATGTCCCTGTCCAGACGCCATGGTCCCTGCCTGTCGTCGTGCTCAGCGGCGCTTCACGGTAAAGGTCGCTCAAACTGTAGAGTCGGAGTTGCAGACAATAGCCTGGTGGCGCAACCGACCACCCAGTTTCAAAGGGGACGCTTATAGCATCCATCCATGCATCCATTCGAAGCCGATGCCCGGCTTTTGTCATAGCTTTCATAACATAAAAAAATGCCGTACCGTCACACGGCGGAACTGTGGACAATCCCACGTTACCAATAATCCGTGGGCACAATGGCCATCTGCTCTTCAGCGAGAAATAAATAAAAACGTTCACCGGCGATTACGATACTCCCTAATTCGAAATTCGAGCGGAGCTCTATACGTGTTTTCATTTCGCGAGTAAATATGTTGTATTATGATTGCATAGGTACATGGTTTATACTTGGAAGAGAATGCTGTGAGTAGCGTAGCTGGCGAGGACAATCTGTCTTGTGCGGCACATTGCAAACGGTGCGAAGTGTGGCGTGACTGCCTCGCTCATCGGGAGATGGCAAGAGGCAGCGGGTGGGTGAGACGTGGGCGCAATTCGCAGCAGCCGCCATGAATTTCATGCAGCGCTTTGTTTCGATACAGATAACGCGCGCTACTCTAACGCCATATCGTAACCATCATCGCCGCACAGCCCGTCTTGCGCAGCACTACGCTTTCTTTCGCACGCTTTGGTTCCACCAACGACGACAACGGCCCTTCGTCGCGGCGAAATCGTGCCAACAGTGTCAGCGGCGACAACACCCAAGAGAGCGTCACATCGAGCCTCACTCGTAGCCACTCGCCATTGCCCCTTGCAAGCTCAGTGATTCCCGTCACGCCCGCTGGTACCGTGAACTGACCTCAGCAACTGACGACGCGGACGAACGTAGCCCTCCCCATTTCACGCCACCCTGAACCCCCCCCCCCTTCTCCCCCACCCCTGTGGAAGCGCAGATGAGATCGCCCACGCGGCTGCAGATGTTGTGGTTGCAACACAGCGCATGCGAAGGCCCTCTCTGTTCCGCTCCTTCTCCACTTTTGCTCCTCGCGCGCTCTTCTTTCACGTTACGCTGCGCTCCGCGTTCGCTCGGTTACGAGGTACAACGACACCGACTCTCAATGCAGGAACGGGTGCCGGAGAGCTGCGCTCTCAAATGTGAATGGAAGAGGTTCAAGGGGAGAAAGGGAACTTCGAAACGTCGCGAGGACGAAATTGAAACAACAATAAAGAACACAGAACTCCACTCCAGATGGCATTTGCCACCTGTCCGTTCCCGTATTTGTTTTTGTTTTTGTTTTTTCGTCCCCCAGAGCAGGGTAGCAAAACAGACGATTTTCTGGTTACCATCCCTGCCTTCTCTCTTTATTTCCTCCTTCTCCTCCTCCTAGTCTAACAATAACAATGGACAGTCTTAGCGTTACCACTCACTATCGCTGCGACGGCTTCGGTCAACGGTCAGCATTTGCATGAGGAGGAAACAAAATAACGCCCGCAGAACGATGCGGATACACCGTGATATACACCGTGAGACCCGTCAAAAAAAAAAAAAAGTAAGGGCCGTCATGGCATACAGGTGCTGAAACTAATCTTCCTCGCAAGGAGATCTCGCGCCTTCTCTCGCTCTGATGGGCAACATTGATTTGATCGAGCTACGACGAGGGCCATTAGTAACGATGAAACGTGAACACTTGCAGAACACATCTGCCAAGCTAAACTATAGGGGGCCGTGTTTTGTAAGGTCCCCCAAGATTTGTTTTCATCCGATTCTGGGGGCTGAATTCAGAACGCTTTTCATTCGTAAGTGCTCTTTGCCATAGGCCAGCCGTCTTCGCTAATGATATGTTCAGCATCAAGAATGGCTGAAATTTTCACTTACGAACAATTCAAGCGTACGAGCTTTTTGCGAATACGGCACCCTGTTCTGTTCGTATGAACCACAAACCGGCGAGTGCCCAATTTTAGTGTTACAGCGGCTTCGTGCGAGACAATGACAAAAGGCAAAGAGAGATAGAAAATGAAAGGGATCGTTACAAAACACGATCCGAGGAGCCGCATTATGTATCAATATTTTTAATTTTCCTTATTTCGCACTTCGTCAATGGCTGGCCAGATGCCGCGCCTACGTTATCGCAGGTATCGGGCAGTTATTGCGATGGGTGGCAGGAAAAGAATAAAAGCGATTGAAGAGAAACTTTACAGACTACGACCAGAGGGCCATTATGATGTAAGGATTCATTTTACTCTTTTCTCTTGCTTTCGTATCATCCACCGAAAACCACCGACCAATCCTGGTGATAACGCGTGGGGAGCGAAGTGCTAAAAGGAAAAGAACTGGCATGGAATCGTTGCCTTATCCTGGATGAAAATGTTGCAACACCACTAGCAGCACCAAACCAGCTAGTGACGCCTCTTCTTTATCGGCGGTTATACTAGCTTACGTGTTAGACAGAGTCAAATCATGCAAACCATCTTGAAACCTAAGCTAGCGAATATATTGGAATCCTAATAGTGTAGTACTACTGGCAATTTTGCTGAAACAATGAAAGTGGGAAAAAGATTGTAGATATAACACAAATGACGGAATCTATGTGAAGCGAATCTTTAGTAAAGCGATCAATAGCGAGAGGAAGCTCTTTATTGAAATGCAGAGAATTCTGGCGGCGTATAAGTGGGCGTCTACATACTACTCTGCATAGGAAAAGATATTGGGGGCAAAAAAGCCGTATGAGAAGGAGGGGGCGAACAAGAGAAAAAGAAACAAGAAAAAATATGATCCCGGTATTTACGGGTAAGGCAGAAGTGATGGGTAAGCATGTAAACATTCTAGGGCTTGTCAATTAAGCCTATCTCTCCAATAAATATAAAAAGAAATTTTAAAGCTTGCCTTTGTTTTGCTGGAGAACGCATAGGACCTAGCATTCTTCCTAAATCTAGCGGTTATTGAGAAACAAAGCCCGTTATACCAAGATAACAAGTACGCTTGTCTCCGTAACCTGGAAATTCCAACAATGCGGCATCTGGTTAATAAAAATGACGTAAGAATAGCGGCGATGCCCGTACAATTGTATTTACTTCCGTTCTACGTAACGTGTAATCTCACGCAATGCTCATTTTTACGCACCGCAAGGGCCACAGTTTTATTCTCATACAATTTTTATGTTTATGCCCTACTGCGCTCACAAGCCACACCGAAATGCAAACAAACAAGAAAGCTTCGGTTTAATACGAGAGTTGCGACAAGATAGATCGTTCTACACGTTCTCACTGGACAAAAACAAATTATAGGAGCCCGCCTCGTAGGACATCAATAGACTCCCGTCCTTCCTAAGTTCGCCGTGTTATGCTATCACCGTAATAAAATATAAAATAAAAGCAAAAGCAAAAAAAAAAATTAGAGGGATCACAATACCAAAAAATCACTGTGCGGCAGCGATAGCTTCAGGAATTTATGTGCAGTATTGTACTAACGCATAAGCACAACACGGTTGTACGAGAGCCTGTGCAGCGTATCATCCATGTAAACTGCCCGTGGACTGCGTACCGCATACCAGTGCAATCGGCTCATCGAACCATTCCAACGGAGAGCAAGAAAGTTAAAAATACTTATTTATGTACAAGAATGTACAAGAAAGAGAAGCAAAATAAAAAGCAGAAGACCGCAATAATTCGTTTAACAGAGATAAAACTCGCTCCCTTGTAACGCACGGCGTGCAGAATTGTCGCCTGGGACAGAAAATATGGTGCGGAATTAAAACACACAAATGTTCGGAGGCAAGTTAAATACGCTCATTTTGTACTCGTAACTCAAAACAAAACAGTTATAAAGGAATAAAAAAGTTACAAAGAAGTACATATCTTATAATTTTTATAATTTCGTGCTCTCCGGTTCCATTATGCGTTTGGGAACATCCACAAGAACAGCGTAAGCTCATTAAAAACTAGCAGATTCAAAAGAACTGCCAAATGATAACAAAGAAATAGACCTCTCAAACACGGTGTCTTCGACTTAACTTCATTAATTAAATAAAGTAGTGGCCGACTCCGCTTCTGTGTTTTCGTGTTGCTTTGAGCAAGAAGTTAAAAAGGAAGCAAGATAATAAAACGCACGAGTATAAAGTTCCTTAGGGGGAAAGACAAATTTCTGAAAGACGGAAGCGTAGAGAAAGCACGGCATTCCGAAAGAGGAAATCATTTCAAATTTTCTCTGCTCTGTCGGCAAATGAATCCCGCGCAGCGGAAGTGAGCCGCGGATCTCTACGTGCGGCTTGCGAGTGAAGCGGATTAAAAAAGAAAAAGAAAAAAAGACCAGAAAGCTGTAGCGCTTCGGCCACGTTAAAATTTGTCGCAGTCGAATCCGTGTTGTACGTCGCCGGACCGCTACTTGGTTTGTATGTATATGGCAAGTTCGGCGTGCCACACCGCTTCTTTCAGTGCCCCAGGAAAGAAGGAGATTACCGTGCCAAATTATATGACCTATATAGAAGCATATTAGGCACATATATCAAAGTATCCGCACTTAAGTTTCCCTTTCTTCTTTCTTCGATTCACTTTCTTCTTCTTCTTCTTCTTCTTCTTCTTGTGGCCATGATTTGAAATCGATCGAACCTTTCCCGTGCGCATGCTCAAGAGATTTGAAATGAAGTGTCTACCCTATCGAAATGCGTAACCACAAAGCGAAAAGGGAAAAAAAGATGAAGCGACGTTCAGAAGGAGGTATTTTCTAGGTCCTGGAAATCGCAAAAGGAGAAAGGAAGGTGCTATAAACGGTGGGAGGTAGTATAGGCGATCGTGCCTAGTGGTCGCGAGAACGAAAATTTATTGTACGTCTCACGGGGAAAACTTCAGAAGAGGGAAGAAAATAAAACGATAGAGTACCCGTATCTTCGATCAATTTGCGCTGGGGTACGCCAGTGATAAAAAGAGTCGAGCACGGTACTTGTAGAGACTTGCTTGCTCGTGATCGGCGAAAATATGTTCTCGAGTGAGTGAGTGAGTGAGTGAGTGAGTGAGTGAGTGAGTGAGTGAGTGAGTGAGTGAGTGAGTGAGTGAGTGAGTGAGTGAGTGAGTGAGTGAGTGAGTGAGTGAGTGAGTGAGTGAGTGAGTGAGTGAGTGAGTGAGTGAGTGAGTGAGTGAGTGAGTGAGTGAGTGAGTGAGTGAGTGAGTGAGTGAGTGAGTGAGTGAGTGAGTGAGTGAGTGAGTGAGTGAGTGAGTGAGTGAGTGAGTGAGTGACGCTACACATGCAACTTTAGGAAGTCGGAGCTGCTCTTATTGAAATAATCACGTTGAAAAGAGCCTTTTATTGTGTACCACGAGGTAGGACGAGGCATGTATAACGTACACGAACGTTTTCTACCCAAAGGTATGAAAATTTAGCAGACAATATGCGTTCGCCTGCCCACCACCGTAAAGCCATTCAACCAGTGATTCGTGCACTCCAAATCCTGACATCATAACAAGTGTGATAACCACACTAATACCAATCGTTTGGTTTCTAAAAGCCAGTATTTTGTCTATACAGTTTGTGAATTATTAAGTAAATTATTATATCAATACTAATTTTTCACAGACTCATCTATGTTTTATATATTGAGCACAAAGCATCGCATGCACAAATTAGTAATCGCTAATCTCCGGCAGAGGTTCTGACCTGTGTAAGATGTCGCCTACTTCGAGGAAAGAATGAGACTGTGACACAGAACAAGAATCGCGCTAAAGAATACAATACTGTGCCACACGTTCACTGAAAACAGCAAGAACATCGGCTAACTGCAGAAAGGAATGTTAGGCTCTCGCGTGTGCCCCTCTATGGCTCAAGCTTCGCCGTCCACCGGACCAAGTTCTAAGATAAAGCGAAAGGCCACAAGAGGCACTCTACAAAGCGAAGACGCAGCGAATGTTCCCCCACTGCAGTAAAAGAAATAACAAATCCCGAGGAAGTCGGCGTGAAACCGCAAGACTCGCCCTCGCTTAGGCGAAATCCCAGATCCACGCAAGCCGAAGATCGTGAACCCCGGGGCCACAAGAAGGTAAAGGCAGCAAGAGCTCAGACTTTTCCGACCTCTCCTGCATCCCTGTGCACGACTTCTGCTTGTGTGAGTGGTTCTTTCGTATCTATATCGCCTTATAGAAAACTGTTTCCGCCTGTCTCGCGACGTCTCCACCGCTGTTCTCTCGTGAAAAAGTGGTCCCAATAATCGGCCAGCCTTTTTCTCTGTGCAGAGTCGATGCAGAAACGACAAACACAGAAGTCGACTACAGGCAGGGCCAGCACGGACAGAAGGTCAGGGCGGCGAGGCAGGAAATGAAAGAGAACGTTCCCAGAAACAGAAGACGATGGGCAAAGAGTAGTAGAGTAGCGAAACGGTGGAGTCGAGTGGGGTAACGAAACGAAGAAAAAGAAAAAAAAAGATAGCGGCCGGTAACTTACCCACCCTCTTTGCTCTCCCGTGTGCCTGTCACCGCGGCGGTGCGATTTGCCAGAAGAGGTATCGCACGTAGCCCCCGCTCGATCCGATCTTTCACAGTTCGCGATGCAGACGACGTATAAGGCCAAAGACTATATAGAGGGTACGCCTTCTGCCCTGCCCTGCGCCTGTGTGACTTCCTGTCTCGTTGTGCGGCCCGCTTTGTTTTCAGTTTTGTCTATCTGCATGCACACAATTTTTTTGCAGACAAGTTCGATGCGCTGCATGAAAAGCCCCCATTCCACTCATCCCCTTGACTCGTGCCTGCCATCACCATCCTTAGCGTGCGACATCGAAGAGTGACTTCTCCGGGGCCTCAGTGGGTCTCGAGAAAGTGTCGAGCATGTGTATTAGAAAATACAGAGCTCAAAACACACCCTCCTCCAACAACTACACCACTTCTTTATTTCTTATTTCCTATCGCCACCCCCCCTCCCTCTCAATCTTTATATTTTCCCTGCTCTTCTCAAGAAAAAAAGGAAGAAAGAAAAAAAATAAAGAAAGGGAAATGAAGAAAGAAAATAGAAAGGAATGAAGCCACGAAATTCACCGAAAGCAGAATCTTAACAATCCAGTCTCAGAACACTGCGACGCGACTCCAAGAAAGCACGATACGATGCATATTTTGTTGCTAAAGTATGAAGCAAGGAGGAGGCCAACGGACTCCCCCTCCTCCACAAGAAAAACAGAAAGAAAGAAAAAAAAAGAAAAAAAAATGAAGATGGAAATTGAGTGAATCTTTACTTCCGCGCTCCTGCTACGCGTTAAGAACGCGCGCGACTGCACGCAATACGCACGCACACGTACAAGCACAGCACGCACAAACGCAAACACACAGCACCGCGCGAACTGACGTGATCGAGATGCCAAGGAGTGCGTAAGCCAAAATTGCTGAAAGAAGAAAAAAAAAACCGGTGACCTGCATCCTGCTGAAGGATCGCTCGAAAGAGAGAAAGCCGAGTGCTCGCCCCCCCCCCCCCCCTTCCATCTACCCCATCATGAACAATACATGATCTCGCGAGTTGACAGTTTTGTCGTATTTCTTTTTTCGCCGCGTGTTCCTCTCTAACGTTTCTCGCTCCCTGCACAGTCATCGCTTGCTTTTCCCGCGGCTCTTCCTACGCGTGCTCACTGTAGCGCGGGAGAAACAAAGGAGCTCGCCGCGTGAAAAATGAACTGCTTCTCTTTATTTGGATATCGGAGGCCATGAAGCCGCTGCTTGTGACACTTTCGTTGCTGTTGTTTTTCTTGCTTCCATCCTAGACACTTCTCCGGATCTCTTTGAGGGGGGGGGGGGGGGGGGGGGAGGAGCTTAAATCAAGCGCCTTTCTTCGAAGAACTTAATGCTGTAAGACGATCTCGGGGCAAACAAAAAGGAAGCTATAAGTAACCTGCCGCCCTTTCTATTAACCTGCTGCTTTATAGGTCAGATATGAAGGCGTTGTAAGGCAGCGCCCTGAGACTTTTACCGTGTTTTATCACGCCATCGTCATGAGGGCGCGCTTGGCGAGTCTACGTATTTTCTTGCTTTCTTTCCTTCCTTCCTTTTTCCTTTCTTTACTTTAATTATCTCTCTCTATCTCTCTCTCTCACTCTCTCTGGTTCTTTATTACCTGTGTCCGATTTCCTTTCTTCTTTCCTTTTAATTTCTTTTTTTAATAGCACGCCTGTTAAAAAAGTTAACACTTAAAGGAAACTGAATTCTTAGACAAAAACAACGACCTTTCAGCAGGAGGAAGTATGTTTTCCCATAGAATGTTGCAAATTATATGAACAACGTGCACTGTCTTACTTCCCGTACCAGTGAACATTGATCAGCAGCCTGGAGCGAGGTGTCCGCGCAGCACTGGCGATAACGAAGTCCCCCAGCGAAGCTTCTCGATCAAAGTAAACGTACACTTGTCAATTTGTTGTCGCTGAACAAAAGCGCCATAAACCGCGGAAGCAAACGTCACTCGTCTATAAACGGGCAGCAGAAAAATTACAATCTTGCTCAAAAGGCCGCTTGTACCCATTTGTGGCTATTGCATTCTTTTTATCTCCCCCATCATTCCCGTCAGATGTTACACTCCGCACG